>NC_133112.1:13798365-14092324 GCF_022965805.1 Primulina eburnea | reverse complement strand
ACTTGTCCAGACTGTTGTGGCTGAAATTGCTGTCTTTGTGCATTAGGACATACTCTGGCGAAATGTCCAACTTGACCACAAACGTAACAAGACCCCTGAACTCCTACACACTGGGAACTAAAATGTCGACCACCACATCGGTCACAATGCACAGTGCTAGACGACCCAACAGAACCTCCCCCTCGTGCACTGCCTGAACTGGAGGAGCTGGATTGAGACTTCTTCTTGAATTGCTTTCCTTTTGCCTTGTACCTCTGCTGTTTGGGTTGTTGGTATGACTGTACAGGCTGATATGGAGGTAAATCCACTGGCATTGACATACTACTCCCAGATCCCTGAGAAACAGATGATGGACCTGGCTGGGGATCTCCTCTAAGCAAACTTGCTTCAATTTTCTTCGCCTTTTCCACTGCTTGAATATACGTATTAGGCGATCCAGTCATCACCAACGTATGAACAGTCCGCTGCAACCCATGCAGAAAATGTGATAGTTTAGCCTGATCATTCCTGGCAACATGTGGAACATAGGGCAAAAGAGCAGAAAACTGTGAAGCATATTCCACCACTGATTTGTTGCCCTGTACCAACTGATTGAACTCTTCTTCTTTAGCAGCATAATATGATGGCGGTGCATATTCCTGGGTAAAGTGAGCACGAAAAGCATCCCAAGTAATACTTTCACCAGATTCCTTCATTGCTTCTTCTGTGGCTTCCCACCAGAGTTGTGCTCGATCTTTAAGTTGGTAGATGGCAAGCTTCAATTTAATATCTTGGGAATACTCCAACAAATTAAATAGATGATTTATACTTTTCAGCCAGCTTGATGCTTTTTCTCCGCTCTCGTTGCCAAAGAATTTTGGAGGACGTAATTCTTGAAACTGAGAAATTATTAACTGCATTCCTCCAACTTTCTGTGTCAGCTGTTGCACTTCTTGCTCAATCGCTACCTGTCTAGCTCCAGGTCTTTCAAGTCGAGGAGGTTCTTGGTTAACTTCTTCTTCAACATTTTGAGCGACTTGTCCTCGAGGTCGACCACGTCTACCTCTAATGATATCTGCAAGTCCTCGAACATTTTGCGCCTCAGATTCTTGTGCTATTTCTTTTCCTTTTCTACCTCTTCCTCCAGGTGCCATTCTACAAGACACGAGGATTAAATCCACAGGCAGATAACAGGTAAAAGAAATTTATAGGCAAATTTTTTTTTTAAACTACATACCATGCCTAATCAGCTAGTCATTCTAATGCAGGTAAATTCAATCAAATCACACCAAATAATTCAAATAAGAGCAAATAGTCAAACACATGCACAATCATGTTATTTGTGTCTAGACTCAAGTGCCCTAGACCCTAATTCGAGCATATCCCAGTTACGCTCTGATACCAACTGTGGGGGCCCGTGCTCCTGATTAATATTTAATGACCAAACAACCAGGATTTATTAATGTAAACAGCGAAAGCGATTAAAATTTTCTCATTTTGGGCCTACAGAAATTTCGGCATGACCTATTCGTAAATAGGACATCCCAAAAATATCAAAATATCACAACAACATTTATATACTCGAAATAAAGTCATAACATCAATTCACAAACCTATAGCCGCACTGGCCAGGACTAAACACATGCAGAGCCGGCAAGGCTCGATCACCCAACTATCAATTCAAAACATCGTAAAAATAACAGTACAGCTACACGGGGCATCTCCCCGGTAAATGTATGACTCCATAATATAGTATATATATATCTGGGAACTCTCAACCACGACTCGAAGACTGGGCACCACTACCTGACGCTCCACCAGACGCGTCAAATCCTCCTGAATAACCTGCTATGGCATCAAAAACAACCACAGCATAAAAAGAAACGAGGGGTCGGGCCCCAGTACGACGAACCAGTAATATTACGTCAAATATAACTGACATGAAATAAAATCAAGTACAATGTGATGCAATGCAATGTAATGCAATGCGTGAAAGGCAACAACAAAATAATGGATACCAAAGCGGAGTCCAAATGAAACGCATCAGCAACAGTAACAGTGGCCACCCGTGCCAGGACTGCAGCAACGTAATAACATGCCGCCGCTCATCCATGCACGTAGCATCGAGGGTACGGGTGCGACCCGCTCAGTCCTCATGCAAGTCATCAGGAGTGCTAATCCTACCCACCCACTCCATCGATGACGCTACAACTCGATAGATCAGTAACAATAGCAATCAACGGAGTCAAGGCTCGAAATGCTATGCACTAATGAGATCAACTCAAATAAATGCGTGAATGCAATCACGTTATTCACAAAAGCACATAAAGCACGCCACAACTCATACATAATACTTAACGTCATTTCACATCACTATAGACGTCATAATAAAACAGTTCATGCGTACCTCAACTGAACCCTTAATTTACCACTGAATTTCTTAAGGATTTTTGAATAATCCAATCCTGTGGCAAATAATACATTTCATATCAACTTCAATTTATTATTCCAATATTCACTAATTTAGCCTAAAATTCCGAAAATCCATAATTTAGGCTTTCATATTTCCAAATTCATATACGACTATTCTACAGTATCGAAACACCTAATTATTGAACACTAAAATTCGAAAACCCAATTTTAAATTTCTGAATTTTCGAAATTAATCCCAAATAAATTCCGAAAATCTGATAGATACCTCAAATCAGCTCAATTCTCGTACCTACAATCAATAATATAACAATTATCAATATTGGTACCAAATTTAACCCAACAAAAATACAACCACCTTGCTGGAATCATGATTTGTACCTCAATATATATACCAAAACGAAGCTTATGACATAGGGAACAAAAGCCCTCAGTCAATTTCCGAATTCCGGCGACGTACGGGCGGCAATTCGACGGAGAAAGAGAATACGGGTTTTCGAAACGGGTCGAGAAACCTTTCAATATGGGTACTAAAACGTAGCCCTCGTCGAGAGCTTTCAAACCGTATATTTACTTGAATTTTTCGGCGACCGGAGCGGCTAAAATCGAAGGTCAAGGTTTCGAAATTGAAGAAAAATGAAAAACGAAGCTGGCGGAAGTTACGGGAAGGAGAAAGCGCTTCTGATCTTCTTTTTCTTTTTCTTTTTACATTATTTTATATCTATTTTTTTTTATATATTAATTACTAAATGGGCTGGGCTTGGGCTAACGGGCTGGGCTCTCACAATGCCAAACATAAAATTGATTGTGAAAAAGAAACTTTAGACATAGACAATTGTTCTTGTCAACTTCAATTCTACATCCTTTCTACCCAAATACATTTTTCATCATTTAGAGATTTTTTCTTTCAGTTTAATAATAAGGAAGAAAGAATAAGTATAAATTCCTTATTAGATTTAGGATTAGTTTCCGAAATCATCATTACAGATAAAGATAACATAGACAGTCTCAACAGTGTTGCCCTTAAAAGTGCAATCCAATATATCTTTGATATCGGCAATAATGAAGTAAAATTAGAAATAAGATCAACATGTCCAGAATGGATTAGAACAGATTTAGAACCAGCAGTTCACAGAATTTGGGTCAGTCCCTTTTTTAAATGGCAAAAACAAGAAGCGGAACCCAAAGTCCATCATCCAACCATTTGCAGTGCTACAATCCAAAAACAAATAAAACATCAGAGATTACAGACATTAGCCTTCAAGCATAAATTCATCGAAAAGAGAAACGAAGACTACAGACTGTATTTTATGAATCAGATTTACAAAATCTACATATTGAGCTCATCACCATGCGTTGATCATTTTCCAGATTTTCATACAGATGCTCCAAAAACTTTTTATTTTTATACTAGAATGTACAACAGATTCTTGGAAGAATTAGAAGACCAAAAGATAGAAGAAATCTTCTACTCCTCAGAAGAAGATATTATCCTTGAAGATTTACTCGATGAAGAAGGAATGCACAATTTAGACACATGATTTTTATTGAATTGTAAATTTTGTATTGTAAAATTTGTAATAAAAATATATATATATATATACATATATATATATATATATATATATACATATATAAATATATATATATGGAAAATGACATCAAAATGATGCAAACATGACAAGGACAAATACTATTCAAGATTCCGAAAATACCCTTGAAGATGTCTATATAAAGAAGACAAGGCCTCCAAGGAAATGCAAGTTTTTTGATACCAAGTTTTGATTCCCACTTTCACTTCCTTTCTTCTCTCTTCTCTTTCTTACTTTTCCTACTTTCTCCACTCACATTCAAGGTGTTCTTACCTTACAAGCTTTATGTTCTTGAAGAATTTGTAAATCCTTTGAAGATATATTGAAGTTCTTATTTTGATTCCAAGGTGTGTTTTATTTATGTGTTAAATACTTGTATATATATATTATATATTATATGGCCGGTTAAACCGCCTAAATATATATAAATACCTATATATATTATATATATATCTTGAAGATTTTGTGGTGTTCTTTGCAAAAGTATGCTCTACATATAATCCTTTAAAGATTATATGCAATCCGAAACTGGAGGAACCTCAAATCTTTAAAGATCTTTAAATTCCTGCATTTAAATTCTTGTATTTAAATTCCTGTCTTTAAATTCCGCATATATATATATATATATATATATATATTATTATACATATTATATGGCTGGTTAAACCGCCTACTTTATTTATTGTTATTGCATTTTCTTTTTATTAATTGCTTTTATTATTATTGTTTATGAATATTTCTATTGGTGTTCAATTATCCCCCTAAGTATCACTGGGTAGTATATATATATATATATATATATATATATATATATATATATATATATATATATATATATATATATATATATTCATAACATCATGGAATCAGACTAAGTTTATGCTTCTTGACCACATATTATATATATTCATAACATCATGGAATCAGACTAAGTTTATGCTTCTTGACCACATATTTATTTAATTTGTACAATAAATTTCTCTCTTTTTTTTTTATGAGAGATATATGGGTCGTAGCATATAACTTAAAAATTACATAGATCTTTAATATCTTTATTTTTGTATTTTTATCCTTTTTTTTTTTTTCAGGAAATATCATTTTTTTTTTCAAAATAAGGACTCAAGATCTAAACAATAGATAGTCTCTATCATGATCAATAAAGGCTCGAAAGCTGTTTTCTCAGTCCTTTCCACTCACTCACAAAATATGTGTGAGTTTAAAATTTTAGGCACTCTTATAAGGAATATCTTGGGCCATATACTTTAATACCTGATTTTATCACAATGCTTAATAACTCAAAAAGATTTCATAAATCATATTTTTATATTGATCAAAATATTAAAATTGACTTTTTTTTCAAATAAAAATTTAAACATTCTTAAATAGATTAATGCATCTTCTAATTTAAATCTTTCAAACATGTAATGTATGACATTTTTGCAAAAATTACTAAGATACAAACAATAAACATGATTTTATTTTAAAATAATATATATTTTTTTAATTTTTTTTAAAATTTTTTTTTATAAGTTTGTTCTCCCCCCAATCAGAATATGACATTGTCCCTAATGTCAAAATAACTATTAATAAAGAGTACATAATTAAAGAGATATCACCTTGAATTTTGTTGAAGATAACAAACAGAAACAAACGCAAACCAATCCACGACTTTTGAATCAATGATCCAACTTCCTTTTCTTACTGCTTGATTGCGACCAATTGATCTTTGTTATCATCGGATCAGGTTTATGAACAAAAGCTTCCAAATCATCAATTAATTGGTCGGCAGTCGAAGCACAGATGAGCATCCGTCGTGAATTTTCTGAAATGAAATTCTGTTCCACAGCTTTATCAAAAAAGGTCAACAAACTGTCATAATAATTAGTGATATTCAACAAGCCCACATGTTTATTATGGATATTAGTTGTGCCCAAGAAAAAGTGTGAAAAATTTCTTCTAATGTACCAAAACCACCTGGTAGTGCGATAAAAGCATTAGAATTTTCAATCATTTGAGTGATTCTTTCATACATAGAAAAAACTTTTAATTCCTCCCCAATCGTAACACCTGTAATATTTCCTTCAGCTAAAGCTGTAGGAATAATACCCAAAACCTGACTACCTCCAAGATGAGCAGATGTTGAAACAGATCCCATTAACCCAATATTACCTCCCCTATATACCAAGTGAATTTTTCTCTCAGCCAATATCTATCCAAGATTATTCGCTGCTTCTACAAACACTTCATTTTTTCTAGGACTCGACCCACAAAATACATAAATATTTTTCATTGTTTGTGCAGAGGATCCAGCCATGTCTTTACTTTCTTTTTTTGTCTGCGAAAATAGAGAGAAAGATGATAGATTTTATAGGGGTAATATGTTATCATGACAAAACTATGAGTCACAGCTATAAAGAGAATAAATAGTAAAAACAATAATGACACACATGCATATAAACAATAGTGTGATTGTGACTCTCAATTTTCCTCTGGTTTTACGTCCAGAAACGGCTTCAACGCCTTCTATGAGTCAAGGATATGCTTCCCATCCAATTTTCTTATAAATTGGCAAACATGTTCTTTTTTAGTCGGATTCCCAAGACTATGACGCTCATCTTGGAATTGTTTCCATAAACGGAGAAGTTCAATATGCACATGTCCACTAGAATGCGTCTCAAGAGTCAATAAGATGTTATCTAAAGACTCCTTACACAGCCCATTCTTAATGAAACCAATTTTATCTTCTCTGTTATTGGAAACACATCCCAAAGATCTGCACCGTTTGTCACACGTCCATCTTCCACACTTATGACAAACCCCTAAACTTGTGGCCCTTCGTTTTTTCGCATAAGTGCTTTTTCCTAATCCAAGCAAATACCGAATGAGCAATGATTGTGGAACTTCTCCCCCTAATCGGACCTTAGCTTCTATTACAAGACGAATATCTTCTAGAATTCCTTTTTGCATTAGCAATCTCAATCTTTCACACCTTCCTGCATAAATTTTTCTTAGAACATTTTCAGAAACAGAAGGAAAATATTTACAAATTTTTGAGAGAATTTATCCATTTTGAAAAGAAAATAAATGATTTTTTTTATTTTTGTATCAGCAATTGTGGGAAACTGATTTAACCGACTATGAGAGTCACGGAGTACCATTATCCGCCATTTATCTGGGAAAATAAAAAGATTAAGAAAACATGAAATAAAAACAAACAAACTTAAATGCAACACCAAAAAAATAAAAAAAAATCAAGGATCAGAAAGGGAAATAAACTCTTTTTGAAAGATTTCATTTTCTAAAAATGATTTAAGCCTTTGTCCATTTACTTTAAAAATATCACCATTTTTAGTATTTTCAATATTCACAGCTCCATAAGTATACACATGCTTTACAACATATGGGCATGTCCATCTTGATCGTAATTTTCTTGGGAATATGTGAAGTCGAGAATTATAAAGCAAAAATTTTTTACCAATCTCAAAAGATTTTCTAAGAATTTTTTTATTAAATGATTTGATTTTTGCTTTATAAATCCTTGAATTCTCATACGCGTCATTTCTGAGTTCATCAAGTTCATTAAGTTGCAATTTACGCAATTTGTTGGCATCATCCATGCTTGAATTAAAAGTTTTGATCGCCCAATATGCTTTATGTTTCAATTCCACAGGCAAATGGCAATGTTTTTCCGTAAACCAACCTATAGGGAGACATATTCAATGATGTTTTAAAAGCTGTTCGATATGTCCAAAGTGCATCATTAAGTCGCAGAGACCAATCTTTTTTATTTGAGTTAACAGTTTTTTCCAAAATTTGCTTTATCTCCCTATTAGCTAATTCAACTTGTCCATTTGTTTGAGTATGATAAGGAGTAATTACTTTATGAGTAATACCATATTTTTTCATTAATGAAGCAAATGATTTATTAACAAAGTGAGTTCCTCCATCACTTATCATGGCTCGAGGAATTCCAAATATACTAAAAATATTTTCTTTCAAAAATTTGATGATGATTTTATGATCATTTGTTCGACATGGAATTGCTTCTATCCATTTGGAAACATAATCAACTGTAACTAAAATATACAAGTATCCAAACGACGGTGAAAAAGGTCCCATAAAATCAATTCCCCAACAGTCAAATATTTCAATTTCAATGATATGATTCAAAAGCATCAGGTTTCTTTTTGAAATCGCACCCAATTTTTGACAATTTTTACAGATCTTGCAGATTTCGTGGGTATCTTTAGAAAAAGTGGGCCAATAAAATCCACACTGCAAGATTTTTGCAGCCGTTTTCTTTGAAGAAAAATTTCCTTTGCATGCTTCTGAATGACAAAATTTAATGACACTACTTACCTCATTGTCGGGTATACAACGCCAAAAAATTTGATCCGGACAATACTTGAACAGATACAGATCATCCCAATAAAAGTTTTTTACCTCATTAATTTTTTTTTTTATCTTGAGAACTCCATTGCGGTGGCGTTTTTCTTGTCACAAGAAAATTTACTATGTTAGCAAATCAAGGTGTAGTAGTAACTGAAAATATATGTTCATCAGGAAAATTATTGTTAATTGGTGTCATTTCACAAGATGATCCTGTTACTAGTCTCGATAAATGATCGGCTACGACATTCTCGTTTCCTTTTTTATTTTTGATCACAATGTCAAATTCTTGGAGCAACAAAATCCATCCTATCAGTCGTGGCTTTGCATCCTGTTTTGTCAACAAATATCTAATAGCAGAATGATCAGTAAACACAATAGTCGTTGATCCAATCAAATAAGAACGAAATTTATCTGATGCAAATATTACAGCAAGTAGTTCTTTTTCAGTTGTGGAGTAATTCATTTGAACATTGTTTAAAGTTCTACTTGCATAATATATCACATAAGGCTTACCGTTTCTTCTTTGACCCAATACTGCACCGACTGCATAATCACTCTCATTGCACATGATTTCAAATGGTAAAGACCTATCAGGAGGTTGCATGATAGGAGCTGATGTTAAATGTCAAATAATTTTATCAAAAACATTTTGACATTCTTGAGTCCACTCAAATGCAGTGTCTTTTGTTAAGAGGTTACAAATGGGTTTAGAGATTAAACTAAAGTCTTTTATAAACCTCCTATAAAATCCAGCATGCCCCAAAAATGAACAAATTTCTTTAATGGTTTTTGGAGAGGGTAAATTAGCAATGACATAAACTTTTGCTTTATCAACTTCAATTCCATGAGATGACACTACATGTCCCAAAACAATTCCAGAAGTAATCATGTAATGACATTTTTCCCAATTTAAAATGAGACCTTTTCCCTCACATCTTTTTAAAACTTTTTCCAAATTTTCAAGACAATTATCAAATATATTCCCAAAGATAGTTAAATCATCCATGAAAATTTCCAAACAATTTTCAACCATGTTGCAAAAAATACTTAGCATACATCTTTGAAATGTTGCTGGGGCATTGCATAAACCAAATGACATCCTTCTGAATGCAAATGTTCCAAAAGGACATGTGAATGTAGTTTTTTCTTGATCTTCGAGTGCAATGGGAATTTGATAATAACCTGAATATCCATCAAGAAAACAGTACTATGGATGACCTGATACTCTTTCTAAAATTTGATCCAAAAATGGTAATGGAAAATGATCTTTTCTAGTGGCGTCATTTAATTTTTTATAATCAATACACATCCGCCAACTAGATGGGACTCGACTTGTTAACAATTCACCTTTCTCATTTTTTATCACTGTGATGTCAAATTTTTTCGAAAGTACTTGTGTTGGTCTTACCCACTTACTATCAGAAATAGGGTAGAAATCGGCAGGATATACAAAGTTATCAACTTGGACCAATACGTCTTCTACCATACCTCTTGGCACTTTAACAGATCTATCGGCAAGTAAAAGTGTTACCGAAGTAGATTTTAACTCGCCTAGATTGAGTTTTTGATAAACTGAATATGGAAGTAAATTCACACTAGCTCAAAGATCATGCAAGGCTTTTTTAATCTTTCGTTCTCCAATAATACATGAAATAGTAGGAGAACCAGGGTCTTTGTATTTCAAAGTATTATTATTTTGAATGATTGCACTTACTTGTTCGGCTAAAAATGCTTTCTTTTTCACATTCAATCTTCTTCTCACAGTGCACAAGTCTTTCAAAAATTTGGCATATGATGGTACTTGTTTTATTGCATCTAATAAAGGAATATTAAATTTTACTTGTTTAAAAATATCATATATATCAGAATTCAAATTTGATTTTTTTGTATTTTTCAATGCATGAGAGAATGATGGTGACACTGTCTGTTGAACCTCCTCTTCACAAGTTATGGGTTCCACTTCCTTACCCTTTGGAGTTGATTTATCATCATCTTCACAAGGTTCAAGAATGGATTTTTCAACAACCTTACCACTTCGAAGGGTAATAACATATTTTACCTGATCCATCGGTTGAGTTCAAGAAGTTCCAGTTTGTGAATGATGATCCTTGGGATTAAGCAGAGGTTGTGAAGGAAATTTACCTTTTTCATGAACATTAAGTGAAGATTCAAATTTAGCAAGAGTATCTTTCAAATCTGTCATGGTTTGAGCAGTTTGAATATTGATAGACTCTTACTTTGCAATGAAAGAATTCAATGTATCTTACAAATTTCTTTTAGGTGGAGGAACATAAGGTGCATAATTTTGAAAATTTTGTTAATTTTGGAAATGTGGTTGTGAAAATTGTGCAGCATTATCATTCCTCCAACTAAAATTTGGATAATTTCGCCAACCTGGATTGTAATTTTGAGAAAATGGTTCAAAATTTGGCCTTTTGAAATTGTTCAAAACATTGAATTGTTCATGGAGAAATTCTTTAAAAGAGGGCAAAGTGGGACAATCTTTTGTAAAATGATCACTTGTATCACAGATGTGACACGCAATTTCTTGAATAGCTTTTAATTGATCATTTTTTTTCAATTCAAGTGCCTCAACTTTTCTTGCCAAAGAGCTAAATCTAGCTTGAAGATCATGTTCATCTTTGAGAGTGTACATACCTCCACCAGATGTAGGAGATTGAATCTTGTTTGATGGTTCGATTGTACCTATAGTGTCCCAATTTTGAGCATTTTCAGCTAATGAATCAAGATACTCAATTGCCTCATTTGGATCTTTATTTTCAAATGTTCCATTACACATAAATTCAACCATTTGCCTATCTTTAGGTGTTAAGCCTTCATAAAATTGAGAAACAACTCTCCAAATTTCAAAACCATGATGTAGACAAAGATTAAGCAATTCTTTGTATCTATCCCAATACTGATAAAAGGTTTCTCCTAGTTTTTGAGTGAAAGTAATGATTTGCCTTTTGAAAGAATTTGTTCTATGAGATGGAAAATGTTTTTTCAAAAATTGTTGTTGCAATTCATCCCAAGTTCGAATGGATCCCAATCTAAGATTTTGTAGCCAAGTTTTAGCTTTATCTTTTAAAGAAAAAGGAAAAAGCTTAAGTCGAATGGTGTTCATGCTACAATTTAGATCATTATATGTGTTGCACACTTCTTCAAACTTTCGTAAATGCATGTATGGATTTTCAGAATCTAAGCCATGAAAATTGTGTAAAAGTTGGATAATACCAGGCTTAAAATTAAAATGAGATGCATCAGGGGTAAAAACTAGACATGAAGGTGCACTAGTACGTGTAGGATTCATGTGATCTCTAAGTTTTCTTCGTCTATCATGATCATGTTGAGATTGAATTTCATCTTCATTTTCTTGGATGGGTTCTTCCGCCATGTTTTGTAAAAATAAAGGGTTATTTCGTATGAATCGACCACTAAGTGTACGTGACCAAATAATCATGCAAATGCAAATGCAAATGCAAAAGAATAAAAACACACAAAAGCAATAAAAATTCAAATAAAGAAAAATAAAATATAAACAAAATTAAATAGACTTGAAATTAAATTATACTTCCCTGGCAACGGCGCCAAAAACTTGTTGCGACTTTGATTGTTGCATTCTCAAGAGCAGATTGTCCACAAGTAGTATAATTCGATGAGTTCGAATATCGTATCCACGAGGAAGCTAAGGTAGTTACAAGTCCATTACAATGTCTTTTTATTTATTTTTTCTTTTAGTTGTTTGAATCTTTAATTGGTAATTTTTAATTGTTAAAATTTTAATTTAAGTAGTTGAGATTAAATGATCCACTCTTGGTATTTTAAGAAAGTTAACATTAACGAACATTATTGAAATCCACTTAATAAAATGGTTCCAATATATTAAATAATCATATTTATATTATGTTATATATTATTATCTTATAAGTATATAATATATACCAAAACTTATAAATGTTGTCAAATATTTATTGTGCTATATATATATATATTTGTAAACACTAAATCAACGTTCCCACTTTAAATAGTTGGTAAAACCAAACTAACATTTAAATGGTACCAAAAAATTAATATTATGATATATTTATATATAGTAAATCAAGGTTGCCACTTTAAATGGTAGGTAAAACCAAACAAGCATTTAAATGGTTCCAAGTAATTTAATATTATAATATATTCATATATAATAAATCAAGGCATCCACTTTAAATGGTTGGTAATACCAAACTAACATTTAAATGGTTCCAAGAATTTAGTGTAACATATAGGAACAATAAATCAAAACTCCGACTTATAAGTAGGGTATAAAAATGCTTAAAGAAATAAATATAACATAAACAATAAATAATGATTAAATAATATAAAACATAGATTCTTACCTTTTAGTAACCTTATTATCATGCCAAGAGTTTCACCTTTTCATCTCAACTTTAGGAAGTTAGCTATTCATTATTCAAAGTGTAAAACATTGAATATGAAATGTAGAACCCGTAACTTAGACTACGTATAAACCATGCATAATTCTAGTATTTAAATTAAAAATTATTTTTGTTGCTTGAGTATTTAAAATTAATTATTTTATTATTTCATGCAGTAGTTTGATTTTTACCATTTCACTTATTTCAGTGAGGCCGGACTGGAGTTGGAGTTTTGAGATAGAATTTAAGATTTAGAAAACATTTCCAGAATTTATTTTAGCTAGCAAGTAAGTTTATTTAAGTTAATAAGGAGGTTTGAGGATTTAATTTAATTACTTGAGATGAGTAGGAAATAAGTTCATTTAAGTTACAATAATTAAGGGTTTAATTCACTAAATTAATTAAAGGATTAGTGAGGCTTTTAAGGGTTATTAATTTACTAGATAATCAATATTTCCCCTCCATTTATTAGTGAATTTTCGGTCACCTTAGATATCTAGACCATTGCCTTGGCAACTCATCACCCTTTTGACCCATTCCTTGTTGTGTTAGCATGCTAATCTTTTTAATTACTAGTCAACCTTATTTAATTAATTAATGAGCATTATATTAGTCTAGATTAGCAAGGATTATCGGCCAACCCTTTCTAGATCCATCCAAGAAGACTTGATAGCAACTAGAATTCAAAATTCAAAAAGAGTAGACTTGGTCTTGATATCTTTCCATATATTTTTGCATCCATTCTCCTCACTCTTTTAACCACTATTATTCCCCCCTCCATCACCGAAATTCAGAGTGTTTTTGAAAAGAAAAATTTTAATTTTTCCGCAAATTTTCCAAGTAAGGATTTTAGGCCGTTATAGATGGTATCAGAGCGGTGGTTCTGTATAGGGTTGTACTATTACTGACCAAGAGAAGCTCACGAAGTCACGTCTTCGGTCTGTTAATTTATATTTACGCATTTTCTTTAAAGCATGAATTATTTTCTTAACGACACGATTTCATGAAGCATTTTATGTCCAGATTCATTTTATTTGTTCAGTATTTAGATTTAAATAAATTATGGGATTATGCATGTTAGTTACGTATGGGTTATGTATGGAACAGTATGCCCCCTAGACGCATCCTTGAGCGCCCTACTGAGGATGAGCCTCGCCAAGAGGACAGGGAGGAGCCGAGGCAGGAGAGAGACTTACCACCTCCACCTCCACCGGACATGAATGCCCAGATGCTAGCTGGGATGACTCAGTTCTTTGCACAGTTTGCGGGGAACAATGTTGTGGCGACCAGGCTGACAAGGCCCGAGGCTGTCTACGAAAGATTCATGAAGATGCGTCCGAAAGAGTTTTCTGGGACGTCGGACCCCATGATTGCCGAGGGCTGGATCAAGTCCCTCGAGGTTATCTTTGATTTCATGGAGCTTGGCGATGCGGATCGAGTTCGTTGTGCCTCTTATCTTTTCGGAGGAGACGCCCGCTTATGGTGGGAAGGAGCTTCAGTAGCCCTTGACTTGGCTACTCTGACTTGGACACGTTTCACGGAGGTGTTCTACTCCAAATACTTTGCTGAGGAAATGCGCACCAGGTTGACCACTGAGTTTATGAGCTTGAGGCAAGGAGATATGACTATTACGGAGTTCATCCGTAAGTTCGAGCGGGGTTGTCATTTTGTACCCCTGATCGCAAATGATGCTAGAGCCAAGATGATGCATTTTCTGGTGGGTCTACGGCCGATCTTGCGCCGTGATGTTAGGGTGTCTGAACCTACTTCTTATGAGGTCGTTGTCTCCAAAGCTCTAGCCGCAAAGCAGGATCAACGGGATATCGAGAGAGATCGCTTGGGAAAGCGACCAGTCCAGGTACCGCACCGCCCTCCTCCTCAGCAACAGCCGCAGCAGAACAAGAGGCCTTTTCACGGACCGACTTGACACAGAGGCCAGCAACAGCAGCGGGGACGCCCAGCCCCGAGGGCTCCTGAGCGCCCAGTCTGTCCTAAGTGTTAACGTCGCAATCCTGGAGCATGTTTGTACGGCTCAGGAAAGTGTTATAGGTGTGGTAGTCCAGACCACTTATTTCTGCAGTGCCCTCAGAGGAACCTGCCTACCCAGGGCATAGTGTTTGCTCTCCATGCGACGGAGAAGAACCCCGATACTATGCTGATGACATGTACCTTAAGCTTTGAGTCTGCATTTGGAACTTAATGTTTTGGGTTAATATTTTGAACAAAGAATTGCGTTAGGATTGCATGCTCTAATTTGTAATATTTTGGAAATTTAAGTTAGAAGAACTTCACCCTTTGCATGTCTATAAGTTTAGTCTTTGTAACAATTGGGTTCAATATAGAGTTCCGATCTTTCAGGGAGAATTTTTATATCCGGTTTCGCTACGAAGGCCCTGATAGATTCAGGGGCCACTCACTCATTCATTTCAGAGGTCTTTGCTAATTTCTTCAAAGTTAAGACCACTGGGCTAGATATAGCCTATTCCGTAGTACTGCCGTCTGGCGAGGAGATGGCAGCCACCAGTGTGATCTGAGAAATAGATATTGAGCTCCATGGCAACCTTTTTTTATGCGGATCTGATCGTACTGCCGATGCCAGAGTTTGAAATTATACTAGGGATGGATTGGCTATTGCAGAACAGAGTTTTGATTGATTTCCAGCAGAGATCTTTTCTAGTCCGACCCCCTGTAATGACGCAGTTCTTATTTGAGCCAGAAAGGTACTTTCCTCTACCACGTATTATTCCATATGTCCGGGCTAGGAAGCTCATGCATAGAGGGTGTCGGGCGTTTCTAGCAACCTTTGTATCTGTCCCTGAGGCGCCCACTCAGTCAGCCTCAGATCTTCCGATTGTTAGAGACTTCTTAGACGTTTTTCCTGAGGACATCTCCGGTATGCAACTTGAGAGAGAGGTGGAGTTTTCCATCGAGCTTATGTCAGGTACGGCTCCGATCTCAAAAGCACCATACTGACTTGCACCGACAGACATGGCAGAGCTTAAGAAGCAGATTCAGAAACTTCATGACAAGGAGTTCATTCGCCCTAGTTTCTCACCTTGGGGTGCGCCAGTCTTGTTTGTTAAGAAGAAGGATGGCTCTATGAGACTTTGTATTGACTATCGGGAGTTGAACAGGGTTACAGTGAAGAATAAATACCCACTTCCGAGGATTGAGGATCTGTTTGACCAGTTGCAGGGAGCTTCGATTTTCTCTAAGATAGATCTGCATTTCGGTTATCACCAGTTGAAGGTGAGAGATGCTGATGTTTCAAAGACAGCTTTCAGGACTCGTTATGGTCACTACGAGTTTCTTGTTATGCCGTTCGGTTTGACAAATGCGCCAGCGATCTTCATGGATCTCATGAATCGCGTATTTCAGCCGTACCTCGACCAGTTTGTGATAGTGTTCATAGATGACATTCTCGTCTACTCCAAGAGTCGGGAGGATCACCGCAGGCATCTGAGCACAGTGCTGCAGACATTGCAAAAGCACAAATTATTCGCAAAGTTCAGTAAATGCGAATTCTGGTTAGAGAAGGTGGCGTTCTTAGGCCACATTGTATCCAGCAGTGGTATTGAGCTAGACCCAGCAAAAGTTGCAGCAGTCAGAGATTGGGTTGTGCCGCAAAATGCATCAGAGATCCGCAGTTTTCTTGGCTTAACAGGATATTATCGGAAGTTCATCAAGGGATTCTCTTCGATTGTAGTTCCACTCACAGCACTGACAAAGAAGAATGTGAAATTTGTTTGGAGCGAGAAGTGTCAGAAGAGCTTCGATACTTTGAAGCAAGCTCTTATCTCAGCACCAGTTTTGGTCGTGCCATCAGGGTGCTGTGAGTTTTTTCTGTATACCGATGCTTCGAAGCTCGGTCTTGGCGCAGTATTGATGCAGCATGGGAAGGTGATAGTGTATGCTTCTAGACAGTTGAAGACTCATGAGAAGAACTACCCTACCCATGATCTAGAGTTGGCCGCCGTAGTTTTTGCACTGAAGATTTGGAGGCACTATCTATATGGGGAGAAGTGTCAGATCTTTACCGACCGTAAGAGCCTCAAATATTTATTTAAGCAGAAGGAGCTGAACATGTGTCAGAGGTGTTGGTTGGAGCTTGTGAAGGATTATGACTGTGACATTAGCTACCACCCGGGTAAAGCTAATGTAGTTGCGGATGCATTGAGCAGAAAAGTCGCAGTGATGTCTCATTTGACAGTGTCGAGACCTCTTCAGATTGAGATGCAGAGGTTTGATATTGAGACTTATCCTCAAGGTAGAGTTCCCCGTCTATCTACCTTGACCATTCAGTCTTCCCTTATGGACCGTATTCGTAGTGGTCAGTCAGCAGATGAGCAGTTGGCCAAGTGGAAGCAGAGAGATGAGGCCAAGGGCAGTGTCTTGTATTCAGTCAGTGATGGTATTGTGATGTACCGAGACAGGATATGGGTTCCTAGCAGTGATTCTATCCGAGCAGATATCTTATCAGAAGCCCATACGTCGTCGTACTCTATTCATCCAGGGAGTACGAAGATGTACAAGGTTCTACAGCTTTTGTATTGGTGGCCTGGGATGAAGAAAGAAATCAGACGATTTGTATCCGAGTGTCTGACTTGCCAGTTAGTGAAGGCCGAGCATCAGAGACCAGCAGGTTTGATCAAGCCTCTTCCTATTCCCGAGTGGAAGTGGGAGAACGTCACCATGGATTTTGTGATCGGTTTTCCGAGGTCAGCCAGAGGATCGAATGCCATTTGGTTGATTGTAGATCGTCTTACCAAATCAGCGCACTTCTTGCCTATTAAGACGACCTTCACCATGGTTCAGTATGCGGAGTTGTATATCCGAGATATAGTCCGACTTCATGGCATTACAGTATCTATCGTATCTGACAGAGATCCCAGATTCACTTCCTCGTTTTGGAAGAGTTTACATTCGACTATGGGTACGAAGTTGCTGTTTAGCACAGCTTTCCATCCGCAGACAGATGGGCAGTCAAAGCGAGTCATTCAGATTTTGGAGGATCTTCTCCGTGTTCGCGTCATTGATTTCTCTGGCAGTTGGGAGTCGAACTTACCATTGGTTGAGTTCACCTACAACAACAGCTTCCAGTCTTCCATTGTTATGGCTCCGTATGAAGCTTTGTATGGCCTTAAGTGTAGATCTCCTGTTCATTGGGATGAAGTAGGAGAGAGAGCAGAGTTGGGTCCAGAGATTATTCAGCAGACTGTCGACGTAGTAGCCCGGATCCGTGAGAGAATGAGGACTGTTCAGAGTCGACAGAAGAGTTATGCAGATCAGAGGAGGAGAGATTTAGAGTTTGCTGTCGGCGACCATGTCTTTGTGAAGGTGGCACCTATGAAGGGTGTCATGAGATTTGGCAAGAAAGGGAAGCTCAGTCCGAGATTCATTGGACCATTTGAGATCCTCGATAGAGTTGGGACGCTAGCTTATCGTGTGGCTCTTCCATCGAATCTGGCCGGAGTACACAATGTGTTCCACGTCTCAATGCTGAGGAAGTACATGGCAAACCCTTCGCATGTCCTGAACTTTGAGCCGTTGCAGCTTACTCCAAACATATCTTATGAGGAGAGGCCAGTGCAGATCCTAGACAGGCAGGAGAAGAAGCTTCGGAACAAGCTGGTTACCCCGAGCTATTCGGTGAGTTTTAATTTCGAGGACGAGATTTATTTTAAGGGGGGGAGGATTGAAGAACCCGTAACTTAGATTACGTATAAACCATGCATAATTCTAGTATTTAAATTAAAAATGATTTTTGTTGCATGAGTATTTAAAGTTAATTATTTTATTATTTCATGCAGTAGTTTGATTTTTACCATTTCAGTTATTTCAGTGAGGCCGGACTGGAGTCGGAGTTTTGAGATATAATTTAAGATTTAGAAAACATTTCCAGAATTTATTTTAGCTAACAAGGAGGTTTGGAGATTTAATTTAATTACTTGAGGTGAGTAGGAAATAAGTTCATTTAAGTTTCAATAATTAAGGGTTTAATTCACTAAATTAATTAAAGGATTAGTGAGGCTTTTAAGGGTTATTAATTTACTAGATAATCAACATTTCCCCTCCATTTATTAGTGAATTTTCGGCCACCTTAGATATCTAGACCATTGCCTTGCCAACTCATCACCCTTTTGACCCATTCCTTGTTGTGTTAGCATGCTAATCTTTTTAATTACTAGTCAACCTTATTTAATTAATTAATGAGCATTATATTAGTCTAGATTAGCAAGGATTATCGGCCAACCCTTTCTAGATCCATCCAAGAAGACTTGATATCAACTAGAATTCAAAATTCAAAAAGAGTAGACTTGGTCTTGATATCTTTCCATATATTTTTGCACCTATTCACCTCACTCTTTTAACCACTATTATTCCCCCCTCCATCACCGAAATTCAGAGTGTTTTTGAAAAGAAAAATTTTAATTTTTCCGCAAATTTTCCAAGTAAGGATTTTAGGCCGTTATATGAAATTAGCATGTTAATTATATTTAAATGAATAAATAAAGGAAAAATATAGAGAGAAATATTATGAACTCAAAGGTTTGTTCATAGAATGAGGGATATCCCAATACATTACAATGTACCCCTATTTATAGCCAAATTTGGAGAGACAACTACAAATAAAATATTATTTTTTTACGCATAAGTCTTCATTGGTGTTCCAAGATATTATATTATATTACACATCACTTTTTAAAATCTTCTTCTCCGAATTTGCTTCTTCACATAAAAAGAAACATGTGGATAATTGAGTTGTCTAGTTGTGGTATTTTTTTCAAACCATTTAACCAAGTAAATTGAGAGATATGGTCAAAATACTAGAGCATGGTAAAACTGCCACTCCTTTGGTAACTTTATTTGTTGCTTAATTTGATCCCAAGAGTGAGAGGATTTTTATCTCATGCTTATCACCAATATTGTAGATATTATCATCAACTTTCTACAGGTCCAAGAATCATCTTAATCCCATTTTCAACGCCAATGTTATTCTTCTTTTATCGAACCTGTAAAAATAGTAAAAACTTATAATTACACAACAACTTATATTTTATACAATTTATTATAAAACATATAATATTTAAACATTTAATAAAACAAAAACTATATATTTATATTATAAACTATTTAATTAATGTACAATTTTTATGTTTATCAGCCAACGCCATCCAACCACCACAAGAACCACAATCGTGTGGGATTAAATACCATTATGAATCTATGAAAAGAAATCGAGTTCCAACTTTCGATGGGAACCCATACCCGGAAGTCAGCCACAACTGGCTCAAAAATGTCGAAACACAACTGCATTTACTGGAAATACCTGAAGAATTGAGATTGGAGGTTGTAACACCGTTTGTAGAGGACAGAGCACGAAAGTGGTGGGAGACTGTGTCACCATCTCTAGCTGAAGTGGAAGAGATCACATGTTAAATTTTTAAGAGAGAGTTTTTGAAACAATACTACCCAGCTGAATTTCGTCTGCAGAAGTTGAACGAATTTGAAAAATTCAAGCAGACCCCAGACATGACAGTGATGTAATACACTTCAAGATTCAACGATCTGGGAACTTATGTCCCAACAATCATGTCTGATGAAACATTAAAAATGCAACGCTTTAAGAAAGGTCTGAGCAGTCGGATTCAGTAGGCTTTAGCAGTATTCAAGCCGAATAATTTTGCTGATCTGGTGGGCGCAGCAATGAGCGTGGAAACAGATATCAAGCACCGTGAAGAGGAAAATAGGAACAAGAGACCGTTGGTCAGCCAAGCTGCTCAAAATGGTCACAAATTCAAGAATCCGAATCATTCAAGTGGCCCTCTGAGAGGAAAATTTAACAGTGCTGGTAATACCGAAGGGAAGTGGTGCGATACATGCCGACATAAGCATATGGAGAATGTTATCGGAAAACAGGTGCTTGTTTCAAATGAGGTAAAGTGGGTCACCGGATTAAGGACTATCCAGACAACAAAGAAAAAGGGACGGGACCCAACAAACCAAATGAAAACAAGACTAATGCCCGGGTGTATGCAATAACCCAGGAGGAAGCTGATAACACCAACGAAGTGGTTGCATGTATCATCCTACTCAATAAAATACCTGCATATACTTTGTTTGATTGTGGTGCTACGCACTCATTTGTGTCTAGAAAATTTGCTAAGAAGCTTAAAATTGAACATGATACTCTTAGTGAACCGTTAAGAGTGGAAACACCGGCGAGAAAAATAATTGAGACCCACAAAGTGTATCGAAATTGTAAAATTTGTATCAGCAAACAAACTTTTGAAGTAGAATTGATTCAACTCAATATGGTTGAGTTTAACATCATTTTTGGAATGGACTGGTTAGCTAAAAATCATGCCACAGTAGACTGTCAAAAGAAAGATATTAGAATTCACCGACTAAAGAGGAAGTCATATATCACGGAAAATCCAAAGAAAGAAAATCTCTGTTATCGGCATCACAAGTCTGGAAGGCCATAAAAGCAGGAGAAGAAATTTATCTGAAAATGATCGATGAGATCAAATTAGAAGAGGTCCCAAAGTTGGAAGATATTCCAATTGTTCAAGAATTTCAAGATGTTTTTCCCGAGGAGTTACCGGGTGAGATACCCGATAGGGAAGTAGAATTTGAAATCAATTTGGTCCCTTGTGCTGCACCAATCTCAAAGGCACGATACCGAATTGCTCCAACTGAATTAAAGGAGTTAAAGGAGCAACTCCAGGAATTATTGGACAAGAATCAGTTCGCCCCAGTGCATCTCCGTGGGGAGCCCCAATGCTATTCGTAAAGAAAAAGGACGGAAGCGTGAGACTATGCATTGACTACCGAGAGCTAAACAAGATCACCATAAAGAACAAGTACCCACTCCCAAGAATAGACGATCTTTTTGATCATTTAAAAGGAGCCAGAGTTTTCTCAAAACTCGATCTAAGGTCTGGTTATCATCAGCTAAAAGTCAAAACTGAGGATATCCCTAAAACTGCTTTTAGGACAAGATATGGACATTAAGAATTTACAGTATTGCCTTTTGGTCTAACAAATGCTCGTGCAACATTCATGGACCTTATGAATCGAGTGTTCAAACCATATCTCGACACGTTTGTGGTTGTGTTTATAGATGATATCTTGGTATACTCACCAAGTGAGGAACAACACAGAGAACATTTGCGTCTCACGTTGCAAACACTGAGAGAAAAGGAACTATATGCCAAATTCAAGAAGTTTGAATTTTGGTTAAAAAGTGTGGCATTACTAGGTCATATAATTTCCGAATTACGGGTGTCAGCAGACCCTAAGAAAGTAGAGGCAATTAAGGACTGGCCTCAACTAAAGACAGTTACTGAAGTAAGAAGTTTTCCGGGATTAGCTGGCTATTATAGAAAATTTGTGAATGGATTTCTTCGATAGCCATTCCCCTCACCAAACTTACTCAGAAAAATTCAAAATTTATTTGGAATGAAGCATGTGAGAAGAGTTTTGAAACCCTGAAGGCAAAACTCGCAACTACACCAGTATTAATCCTTCCTGAAGATGACAAGAACTTCACAGTTTACAATGACGCTTCAAAGGGAGGGTTAGGGTGTGTACTTATGCAAGAAGGTCAGGTAATTGTTTATGCTTCACGGCAGTTAAAACCGTATGAGCAGAATTACCCCATTCATGACCTAGAGTTAGCTGCAGTGATAATTTTTCAATGGATGTGGTTACTTGCAGCTTTGCCTCCCGTTGAGTCAGTCTCCGAGCTTTGAAGCTACTTCCTCGAGTCATGTTAGCTGAAATCTAAGTTCATATTTAAGTTCTATTGTTAAAATGAAAGTTGTTGAGCTTAGCTTAAGCTAAATTTCAAGTTTGTATTTCTGACATGATTTTCTTTGGATCGAAATTAACGGGGTTCTCACATCCCTCCCTCCTTATTGATAGTTTCGTCCTCGAAACTTGGATCAACTCGAGGTTTTGAATAAATAAGGATATTGTGAGCACATTTTCTCTTCGAGTTCCCAAGTGGCCTCATTTTCGGTATGATTTGACCACTGCAGTTTGACATAAGAGATTGTTCGATGCCTTAACACTTGGTTTTTTGTGTCCACTATTCGGAAAGGAACTTCTTCATATTTGAGTTCGTCATTGAAATTTCCTTCAATCATCAGTGGTGCAACTTTAAGTACATGACTCGGGTCTGGGACATATTTCCTCAGCTGTGAGATGCTCAGCTGTGAGATGTGGAAAACGTTGTGGATTCTGGACATATCTGACGGCAAAGCCATAAGGTAGGCTAAGGTTCCCACCTTTTCCAATATCTCGAACTGTCCTAAATATCTCGGGTTTAACTTTGCGGATTTACTGAACCGAACCACTCCCTTCATAGGAGAGACCTTGACATAAGATTTTTCACCAATCTCCAATTCCAACGGTCTTCTCTTCAAATCGGCCCAGCTTTTTTGTCTATCTTGGGCTGCCTTGAGTCTTTCCTTGATTATGGCTACTTTATCAACGGTTAATTGAACAAGCTCTGGTCCGGTAACAGCTTTTTCTCTGACTTCATTCTAATATAGAGGCGACCTACACTTTCGGCCATACAGAGCCTCATACGGAGACATTTCGATGCTATTGTGATAGCTGTTGTTAGAGGCAAATTCTATGAGGGATAACTGTTCGCACCAATTTCCAGAAAAATCCAGAGCACACGCCCTCAGCATGTCTTCGAGGGTTTGAATTGTTCTCTCTGTTTGGACATCAGTTTGTGGATGATAAGCCGTGCTGAGAGTGACCTAAGTTTCCATAGCCTTTTGAAAACTTTTCCAAAATCTTGATACAAATCTTGGATCTCTGTCAGACAGTATACTTACTGAGTCTCCGTGTAGTCTCACTATGTTGTCCATATACAAGGTAGCTAGCTTATCCAGGTTGTAATTCATCCGCACCAGCAAGAAATGTGCAGACTTGGTCAATCTATCAATAATTACCCAGATCCCATCGTGACCTTGCCTTGATATTGGTAGTCCTACCACAAAATCCATGGAGATGTTATCCCACTTCCATTTTGGTATTTCCAATGGCTGTAAAAGTCCTCCAGGCCATTGGTGTTTTGCCTTGACTTGTTGACAGGTTAGGCACTTGGAGACAAAGACAGCCACGTCTTTCTTCATTCCGTTCCAACAGTAATTGTTTTTCAAGTCTCTGTACATTTTGGTGCTTCCTGGATGTACCGAAAATCTCGATTTATGTGCCTCGGTCATGACTTCTTCTCGAATTCCGTTGATATCGGGCACATACAACCGTCCTTTCATCCAAAGGATACCATTCTCATCAATTTGAAATTCTGGAACTTTTCCTTCTTGGATCTGTTCTATAATTTTAAGGGTGGAGGTGTCTTGACTCTGTTTCAATTTGATGGTTTCCCCAAGTCCTGGTTGTGCTGATAGTGAAGATAAGCTTACTTTTCCGAAATTGCTTCGGCTCAATGCATCAGCCACCTTATTTGCCTTACCAGGATGATAATTGGTTGCCAAATCATAATCTTTTAGAAGTTCCATCCACCTTATTTGCTTCATGTTTAATTCTTTTTGGGTGAAAAGGTACTTGAGGCTCTGGTGATTAGTAAATACTTCACATTTCACTCCATAAAGGTAGTGCCTCCAGAATTTGAGCGCAAACACAACTGCAGCTAACTCCATGTCATGAGTGGGGTAATTCTGCTCATACGGTTTTAACTGTCGTGAAGCATAAGCAATTACCTGACCTTCTTGCATAAGTACACACCCTAACCCTCCCTTTGAAGCATCACTGTACAGTGTGAAGTTCTTGCCGTCTTCAAGAAGGATTAATACTGGTGTAGGTGCGAGTTTTTCCTTCAGGGTTTCAAAACTCTTCTCACATGCTTCAATCCAAATAAATTTCGAATTTTTCTGAGTAAATTTGTTGAGTGGAATGGCTATCGAAAAAAATCCTTCCACAGATTTTCTATAGTAGCTAGCTAATCCCGGAAAATTTTTTACTTCGTTTATCGTCTTTGGTTGAAACCAGTCCTTGATTGCCTATACTTTCTTAGGGTCTACTGACACCCCTAATTCGGAAATTATATGATCTAGGAATGCCACACTTTTTATCTTCACTATCAGTGCAACCAGGACTTCAGGAAACCATCAAATTGAAACAAATTCAAGACACCTCCATCCTTAAAATTAAAGAACAGATACTAGAAGGAAAAGTTCCAGAATTTCAAATTGATGAGAATGGTATCCTTTGGATGAAAAGACGGTTGTATGTGCCTGATATCGACGGAATTCAAGAAGAAGTCATGACCGAGGCACATAAATCGAGATTTTTGGTACATCCAGGAAGCACCAAAATGTACAAAAACCTGAAAAACAATTATTGGTGGAACGGAATGAAGAAAGACGTGGGTGTCTTTGTTTCCAAGTGCCTAACCTGTCAACAAATCAAGGCAGAATCCCAACGACCTGGAGGACTTTTACAGCCATTAATACCAAAATGGAAGTGGGATAACATCTCCATGGATTTTGTGGCAGGACTACCAAGATCAAGGCAAGGTCACAATGGGATCTGGGTAATTATTGATAGATTGACTATGTCTGCACATTTCTTTCCGGTGCGGATGAATTACAACCTGGATAAGCTAGCCACCTTGTATATGGACAACACAGTGAGACTACACGGAGTCCCAGTAAGTATCATGTCTGACAGAGATCCAAGATTTGTATCAAGATTTTGGAAAAGTTTTCAAAAGGCTATGGGAACTAAGGTCACTCTCAGCACGGCTTATCATCCACAAACTGATGGCCAAACCGAGAGAACAATTCAAACCATCGAAGAAATGATGAGGGAATGTGCTCTATATTTTCTTGGAAATTGGAGCGAACAGTTACCCCTGATAGAATTCTCCTATAACAACAGTTATCACAGTAGCATCGAGATGGCTCCGTATGAGGCTCTGTATGGCCGAAAGTGTAGGTCGCCTCTATATTGAAATGAAATCGGAGAAAAATCTGTTACTGGACCAGAGCTTGTTCAATTAACCGTTGAAAAAGTAGCCATAATCAAGGAAAGACTCAAGGCAGCCCAAGATAGACAAAAAAGCTAGGCCGAATTGAAGAGAAGACCATTGAAATTGGAGATTGGTGAAAAAGCTTATGTCAAGGTCTCTCCTATGAAGGGAGTGGTTTGATTCAGTAAATCCGGAAAGTTAAGACCGAGATATGTAACACCGTTCGAGATATTGGAAAAGGTGGGAACCTTAGCCTACCGTCTGGCTTTGCCGCCGGATATGTCCAGAATCCACAATGTTTGCCACATCTCACAGCTGAGGAAATATGTCCCAGACCCGAGTCATGTACTTAAAGTTGCACCACTGATGATTGAAGGAAATCTCAATGAAGAAATCAAATATGAAGAAGTCCCTATCCGAATAGTGGACGCAAAATACCAAGTGTTGAGGCATCGAAAAATCTCTTATGTCAAAGTGCAATCGTCAAATCATACTGAAAAGGAGGCCACTTGGGAACTCGAAGAGAAAATGCGCTCACAATATCCTCATTTATTCAAAAGCTCGAGCTGATCCAAGTTTCGAGGACGAACTTTCAATAAGGAGGGAGGGATGTGAGAACCCCAGAAATTTCGATCCAAAGAAAATCATGTAAGAAATACAAACCTGAAATTTAGCTTAAGCTAAGCTCAACAACTTTCATTTTAAAGATAGAACTTAAATATGAACTTAGATTTCAGCTAACTTGACTCGAGGAAGTAGCTTCAAAGCTCGGAGACTGACTCAGCGGGAGGCAAAGCTGCAAGTAACCACATCCATTGAAGAATTATCACTCGAGGAGTAAAACCCCAGCTCAAGGACTCGATCTTTCAGCACAAAGAAGCTCAATCAAGCTTATCCTAACAAGACCAAAAGGGGAGCTAAAAGATGAGCCAAAGAATTGAACAAACTTATTATACAAGAAGAGACCTTTGAGATAACCAATGAAGGAGCTAAGGGAAAAGCTAAAGATTAGGACAAACTAAAAATGCAAGAGATGATCTTTGAGTTAAACCATGAAGGAGCTAAGGGAGGAGCTAGGAGACCAGGGCACATTAATGATGCAGGAAAAGGCCTTTGGTGTTTGAGTTACCTTTGATTACCATTATGAGCATAATAACTCCATTCTTGGAGACCAAGAAATCGGCCAAGGGCTAGGTGGAAAGTCCTTTTTTTTTTCTATAAATACCAACTCAATGTTGGATGAAAAACACACAAAAACAACTCTCAAATTTAGGCCAAAGGAGAGCAAGGAAGAGGAGGAAATTCTTGCAGTGCAGGCAATCAAGATTTACGTCAATGTGCTGCAAAAATCGTGTCTCAGTATACTTGAAGGAAAAATTGAAGTGCTGCGCATTGAAGATCGTATTTGTTAAAGTCATGACGAAGTGCTGCTCAATTTTCCAGAGGAACTTCATACAAGAATCTGTAAGTGGGTTTTTGTTACGTAATCTTTTTTATTTTAAACTTTGATATACATAATATGACATGCTTATATGTATGTTCATATTTTCAAAATTACTATCTATTATGTTTAAAATTTCGATCGATTATGTGATTCTTCTGTGCTTCGAAATTCGTTGATTCAGCTGAATCGGTTGAAACTCTGATATCTGGAAGTTCTGATACGTTCTGTGTTGGAAACTAAGTTTCGGCGTTTGACAAACCGAAGGACAAAAGTTCGAACCAACTGATTATATAATAACTGAACGCGTGAAGCCGTAACTGAACTACGCAACTGATTTACGCAACTGAACGGGCAGTCAACTAACAGCAGTTGTAAACCTTACCAGCTATTGCGCAGCAGCTGATTCTTCAGCTGAACACGTCATCAGTTATCGGGAAAGGACATTCAACCGACAGTGGCACACAGCAGACTGCTACTTAGTGGAACGCCGCATTTCAGCGATTGCAGTATACCGTTGTAAGAGGAATATTGACGTGGCAATCAACGGATATAAATATTCAAATATTATTTAATGTTACCGTTGGGAGAGAAACCTATAAATAAGCTAGAAGAGCAGTCGAAAAAGCAAGAACAAACAACTATTCTATTCAAGCTTTCTGTTAAGCTGCTAAAATCACTACTCGTATTCAAATATCAAAAGCTCACTCTTATCAGATTTATGAGTAGCAATCAAGGCTACATTTACGAGCTTGTTAGCACTTTGAAATCTTTGTTAGATTCATTCAGTCGTGTTAAATTCAGTCACGCACTGTAAAAGTTTTTATGAACTAAGAGTTTCAGTTTTGGCAATGTTAAGTCCAAACTGAACTGGGTCAGTACAACTCTTGTATTTGATCAAAGTCTTTTAGTGAAAATCCTATCTTCGTGATAGCAAGGGTGACATAGGAGTTATTCTATTCTCCGAACATCCAAAAACAAACCGTGTGCATTTTATTTCAGTTATTATTTTCAGTCAGTTATTCTATCTCTCAGTCAGTTTACTTCCGCAACTGTTTTTTAGTTAAACTGATTGTTATTGACTGACGAGATACCGAGTGTCAGTTTTTCACTAAACTGAACCCAATCTTCGAAAAATATATATAATCCGTAAGTATTTATTCAACCCCCCTTCTAAACACATATCACCTTCTATGTGTAAGACAGCTAAGGAAATTTGGGGAAAACTGATCCATCTTTGTGAAGGAAATGAACAAAGGAAAGATAATAAACTTTTTGTCTGTTCAGAATTTTGACAACATCAAGATGAGAGCTGGAGAATCGATGTATGATTATGATGAAAGAGTCAGTTGTATCATCAATGAGCTAAATGCACTTGGAAAAGTGTATACCAACAAAGAAGTTGTATTAAAAGTGATCAGAGGTCTTCCCAAAGAGTGGGACGTTAAGACCATGGCAATGAGGGAGTCCAAGGATCTAAACAAGGTTGAGCTTCATTACCTATTCGCTGATCTGAAGGCCTATGAGTTTGAGCTGCAAACTCGAGAAGGAGAACCTTCTACTCCAGCAGCCACAACTGCCTTAGCTGCTCTCAGAACAGAACCAACTGGTTTAGTCGAGAAGGTTGATGATCAACTGAGAAATGATGCTATGTCATTATTCATCAAAAAATTTGGAAGGTTTATGAGGAAGAATCAAGGGAACTTCCAGAAGCATTATCAGAGAAACAATTGTAAAGAGGAATCAAATGCTTGCTACAACTGTGGCGAACCCGGTCACTTCATTGTTGACTGTCCCAAACCCAAGAAGGACAGTCAAGGGACAGTCAAGGCTCGACTGAAAGAAGGAAGAAGTCATATGAGCACCAAAGGAGATCCAAGGATGATAAGAAGTCTTCCAGGAAGAAGCATGAGGTGCGCTTAGCTGAAGAAAGTAAATCTAAATGGGCAGAAACTGACAGCGAGGAGTCAGAGCCAGAAACCTCATGCAGTTCCAGTAATGGTGAAGAGGAAGTGAAGTGTCTAATGGCAGGTGATACAAAAGTGGAGTCAAGCAGTCAACAGGTATTTGACTTCACCTCAACTGATTTCACTAGAGAAGAACTCATTTTAACTTTTCATGACATGGTTAATGAGTACCACAAGCCTGCCTTATCTTTTGAAAAGGCCAGAGCAAAGCAAACTGATCCCATAGACAATAAAACTAAAACTGATGAATCAGTTGATGTGTTGAGTCTAAAAAGGGAGATTGCTGAGCTCAATGCTAAAAGAAGCTGGAATCAATTAATGATTCAAAATTTGATGCTTGAAAATTCAAAGCAAACTGAGCTTATTTAGGCATGGAACAAATCATATGCTGCATTAACTGAAATACAAAACTCACAGAAATCAGTTGCTGATAAAACTGGTTTAGGGTTCAGTAACCAAAATGAAATGTCTTCCAATGATACTCGACCAAAACTGAAATGCATAAAGGGAAATACATTCACTTTTTCAAATCAGTTGTGGTACAAGAACAAACTGAGCCAAGTAAACTGGTTGAACAGCCTACTGAAAGTACGAACAAGGCTAGAAGATATGGAATTGTTTATAGCCCAAAAGTTTTAACTGACTCACGCAGTCAGTCGTCAAAAAGATTCAGCAGGAATTAGCTACTCCAATTACTATAACAACAAGTCAGTTCGGAAAAGATATCGGCTGAACAATCAGTTGAACAAAGCTAAATCACATGTTGTCTCATCTGCACACTACACACCAAGCACACACAAAATCTAGAAAGACCATCTGGAATACAGCAACTGGACAGTCAGTCAGACTAATCCAAGTCTGGATTCCTAAAGGACTAATCAGTTTAGGACCCAAATAGAAATGGGTACCAAAATTATATCTTGTGTGTGATTGCAGGTAACAGGTACAAGCAAGGAATCAATCCAGTACTTGGATAGTGGATGCTCATGACACATGACGGGAGATGCAAACTTGTTATCTCAACTGATCAAGTACACTGGACCAAACATCAGTTTTGGAGATAATTCCAAAGGTAAAACTATGGGTAAGGGTAAGCTTATCCATGGTAACTGAAACGTCCTGTCCTTTTTATTGCTTTAAAAGTACTAGAATTTTTTTTTCTAAATTTCGGCCATCACATGAAAATATAATATTTTACCCTTTAAATTAAAAGATCAACCAACTAGCATTTTAAAATCAAAAGAAATAGTTCAAAACGTAAAATCGTCCACTGTTTTACCAAACTTAAAAATCAATAATTTGAAAAGAATAGCCCATACTAATCCTCTCAAAAATCCCTCAAAAGCATAAATAAAATGTCGTAAAAATCTTTAACTTAAAATCGAAAACTTAAATGCGGAAATAGAAGCGCTGGTCCTCGGGTTATGTGCACCGACAGTCCAGCAAAGTCACCCGTCAAGACCTCCCATATCATAATTATTAATATCACCTACATCAACACACCTAGTGAGTCTAAAGACTCAACACGTCATATCTTTGATAACAAGTAATACGTAATACAGTTAACATATAATAATGAAAAATACGTGTACTTAAAATATCATTTTCATGAAGATGCAAAAACATAATTATTTTCGTAAATATTTTCATGATGCATAAAACTTTAAACAATAACATTTTCGTAAACTTAATCATATCATCCTCAACATATTCAAATTCATATTATCATCAACATATACGTAATTCCTTTTTACTTTCGTTGAATTCATATCGTTAATTGTGACTTTCGTGTTCATCTACGTCTACGTCAACGTGTTGGGCGATGAATCCATCTACATGTAACCACAGTACTGGACGGCGGGGACACCAGCGACACTCTCACCCGTCAACTGGGTCTTGGCCTTACGTATTAACATATCATCGTATACATCTACATATCCGTATCCAAGGAAACACGATCGTCGGGCTCCCACTGAGACCATAACCCTCACGAAATTTCCAACATATCATCGTATTAGTCACAATTACTTTACTTCCTTCAACGTTTCATATTCTCATCACTTTAAAAAAATTAAACATGCGTATAACGTTTTTCTTTTAAACCAAGCATGCAACATATCTTTTAAATGTCTATAATTAAACCATAAAATCCATAAACGTTTTAAAAATAACATTTTAACATATAAATAACCACGAACATTTAAAATAACATTTTAACATTTTAAATCATAAACATTTGAAATAAATCTTTCGTCATAAAAATCCCTAAATATATAAAATTCCATCAACATTTAAAATAATCATATAAAACCCCACAAACATCCATAACCATTGAAAATAATCATATTAGCACATAAAACAGCATTTCGGGCACTACCATGACGTTTACTAATTTTTAGGTGTAAAAAGACCGTTTTACCCCTGGCCGTAAAATTTCACGTTTTTGACTTATTATTAATTTCATTGACTCTAACATTTCCAAAATAATTATTTAAGCCTACATGAATTTTTTCATATTTTTATTTAGCTTAAATCAAAGACTTTTAATTTATTCTTTAAATGTGACGTATTAATGCGTTTTAATCACGAATTAAACCAAACCTTAATATAAAATTCCCAAATAAAAAACTTAGACCTATAATAATTATTTAAGCTTAAACTAATTTTTCATAATTTTATGAAGCCTTAAAACTAGGCTTTTCAATTAACTCGTTAATTAGCGTTTCGTGCGGCGATTAAATCTCGATTAAATCCAAAACTCGTTATTTTGATCCCAAATTTTTAACATAGCCTTTTTATTATTTATTATACCATTCCATGTCCTGAGCCACCCCCGTGGTCCCACGGAATCAATTTTGGCTTAATTAATCTCGTTTTTGACCCTTCGACGAACACACCGAGCCATCTCCTAATTTACCCGAGCCACGCCCGAGCCATCTTGAACCAAAACCTAGCCAACCCATCTAGGGACCCTACTGAAACAATTAGAACCCATTGGAACTTACCCTAAGCCCCAAAAACGAAGCAAAACATTAGCTGCAGAAACAGCCCCAAAACACATCTAGACACCCTTGAGCCAAACTCGGTTTTCCCTGAGCCAAGCTCGAACCCTCTTGAAACAATCTCAACCCAGGGCTCCTATGGCCCTACTGGACCCTTAGAACCTAAGGACTCGAACCCAGCCCCTGAAACCAAAGCCACATCTCAGCAGCTTGTCATGGCCGAGAAAACCCATATGCACGAGGACTCTTGTTTTCACTCTTAGGACTCTAGCCGACCGAGCCACCCCTGAACCAACCTGTTGTGCACTTACCTTGGACTCCAAAGAGTCCCCCTAGCCCAGCCCGAGCCCCCTGGTCAAGCCCCTTAATCCCCTATACCCTGCGCAACCATGCACTAAAGAAATTTGCTTTCTCTGGTGGGAGTCCTTGCTGTCAAGGACTCCTCCCAGCCTCTTAGCTTGAGCTAGGACTCTTACCTACATGGTTCACCGGAACGGCCGGAACGGAACGGGAACGGTGACCACTGTTCCAAAGTTCGAGGGCAAAGCGGTGATTGTTTTATAGCGCTGTTCTTCGACGTTTTATCGGCGATTTAACGGGAAAGCGGAACGGTTTGGTGTTTAAAAAATATGATTATGAGATATTTATGGTTCATTACGGTGTATGGTAATGGTTATTGTAGATGGTTATTGTTTATGGTTCATTTATGGTTATGATTATGGATTGGGGGGACATCGAAAAATTCAAATGACAGATAATTATGGATCAATGAGTTACAATTGAGCCTGTCAGCATGTTGGGTATGATCCGACTGGATATCAATCAGGTGGATATGGATATCAGGGTAATTATAATTCTACACACGATTCTTTTGATACATGGTTCGCCGGAACGGCCGTTATGCGGCCAGAACGGGAACGGTGACCACTGTTCCAAAGTTCCAGGGCAAAGCGGTGATTGTTTTGTAGCGCTGTTCTTCGACGTTTTATCGGCGATTTAACGGGAAAGCGGAACGGAACGGGAAAGCGGAACGGTTTGGTGTTTAAAAAATATGATTATGAGATATTTATGGTTCATTACGGTGTATGGTAATGGTTATTGTAGATGGTTATTGTTTATGGTTCATTTATGGTTATGGTTATGGATTGGGGGGACATCGACAAATTCAAATGACAGATAATTATGGATCGATGAGTTACAATTGGGACTCTAAACATGTTGGATATGATCCGACTGGATATCAATCAGGTGGATATGGATATCAGGGTAATTATAATTCTACACACGATTCTTTTGATAGATCATTTGATTTTTCAACATCTGGTACACATGGAATTAGACATCGTGGATTTGATTATGGGTCGTCTCAGTATATTGGTGATAGATATAATGAATCTTCATCATCTATATAGCGTGGTGTTGGACGTCGTGGTCCAGAGTATAGATCTTCAAGTACAGCTGATAGTTCTACTGTGTATCGTGGATTCAGATACTATAATCGTCGTGACGAAACTCTATTGCAAAATTAGTCATCCCATTCTAATGATCTTTCGTCATCTCAATCTAATCAATATCCCTATGAACAATCACGTCAATATCCAAATGTTCGAAATGAATTTAATCTACGAGATAGTGATGAAGAATATAACAATGATCTGGCTCCTCCGCGTCACACTTCATGGTATTAGCTTTGGTATGTTATAATTTTTAGTGTGTATTTCTTATTGTGCTATTATTGTAAAATAGTTTTGTATTGATATATTAATTTGTAATAACTTCTTATATTTTATTTTTTAGTATGATGTAATTTATATTTAAATTTTTTACCAATTTTTTGAATTTATTAATTTTTTTATATACCGTTCCGCAACATAACATCGGAACTGGAACAGTCGTTGCCGTTCCAAACACCGCAACCGTTCCGGTGAACCATGCTTCCCTAGACTCCCTCCTGACCTTGGCCAACCCCTGGAACCAACCGAACCAAGCCCTAGCCGTGAAGAACCAAAAAAAAACGAACCATATACTCCTTGGCCTGCGATGGTGCTTCAGCTTGTGTTGTGGATCGTGTGTAGTGTTTTAGGTACTGTTTTTGGTGTCTAAATTCATCTAAAACGACGTCTAAGCATGTCCTGATCATGGCAGCCCCTTTAACACATATAAAACATGATTTTGGGAATTCAAAACACCAATTTAGGACCCATGTACATGAAGTTACGAGATTTTTAACATGCTGCTACGTTTTTCAGAAAATTCATGCATAAAACAAATAATATGATGTGTTGATGGTTTGAAGGAAAGAATATGCGTGCCTTTGCGTATTTAACGTACGAAAAACTCGTTGACGATCGCGAAGAACGGACGAGAACCGCGGCTTTAATCTCCCTAAGCTTCCACCGAATTTTTCCTTAAAAAATATAGTGTGTGCCGTGTGTTTTTCTTGCTTGGGAGAGTTTCTGAATTTTAAAAGAGGTGTGGCCGTGAGATTGGTTTGGCAAAGTGAAGGGTTTTGTGATTAAAAAAGCTTTAAATAGGTAATTGAATTACTAATTAGGCTTAGGCCTATTAAGCCTCTAAATTAAGCCCATTAGTCTAATTAAGATTTAAATAAAAAATTAGCAATGTTTTTGTTTAATTAAATTTGTGAATTTATTAGCCGGGTTGCCAAAAAACTCGTATTTTAGTTGAAAAATAAACACCGATAAAATTTACGTCCCGGCGTATAAAATCACCTCAAAACCCTTTATTTTCAAAAATACTAAAAAGCATCGACCATATTTTAAATAATTAAAAATAATTATTTAATAAAAACATTTTACATTTTTTATTTCAGCCATCGGTCCCCGTTCCTCGATCGTCACTGGAATATTCATTAAAAATATATTTTTAATGCATCATGACAATTAAATCATATTTAACAAATAATCATGCATGTCACATAATCAAGTAAGCAATTAATATCAATTAATTAACCATTTTTCATAATTCCTAGATTTGCATGCCATTGGGTTACGTCGTCTTAATTTTGGACTTTACAATTCTCCCCCCCTTAAATGAAATTTCGTCCTCGAAATTCGATTACCTTAATATCCCAAAAATTCATGCTTCTGATGTGCTACTCTGATGAAACTTAAGTTCTATAATGTCCTTATGTCTCTTTGATCCCAATTCGATTCTAATAGCTACCTTAACTGTTCGTGCAATCATAAGCAATATGAAAATGTTAAATGACTAGGTTACCCATAATGAGTGTAGTGTCTGCCTCCTTGGCTTCTTCAGTATTCATAACATATGCTCTTCCCCCTGTAGGTGCCTTCTTCTTCGGGCAATCAGCAGCCTTATGCCCGTCCTCCTTGCATACGAAGCATCTAAAAGATCCCCACATGCACTGGCCAAAATGAAAGCGATTGCAATCTTTACATGGTTGTCTATCAATAGGCTTTGGCGCTCCAGGTTGTTGCGGCTTAGGCGGTGCTTGCTCCTTGACTTGCCCTTGAGGCCCTTGAGGTCTAGGAGGACCCGTATATGGCTTCTTGTTTGTCTGATTATTATTCTGATGTTGTTGCCTCTTACGCTGTAACTCAAAGTCAATGTCCTTCAAGGATTGCTCAGCCTGATATGCATAGGTAACTGCTGTAGCATAATCCACCAGACGCATCATCATAACCTTATCCTGAATGGTAGGTCGTAGGCCATCCTTGAAGTGTCTAAGCTTTTCTTCCGCATCCCTGGCAATCAGGGGTACAAAATGACAACCCCTATCAAACTTCTTCACAAACTCAGCAACAGTCGAGTCTCCCTGCCGGAGGCTCATAAACTCTCTCTTCAGCCGTCCACTAACATCAGCAGTAAAGTACTTCTCGTAGAATATCGTCTTGAATTGAGCCCAAGTAAGAGTAGCAAGGTCATCACCGTGCTCGGCTCCTTCCCACCATAAGGAAGCGTCATCTCTAAGTAGTTAAGTGGGACACCTTACATGGTCAGCATCTCCCATGCCCAGATAGCGAAAGTGTACTTCGAGTGACCGAATCCAACCTTCAGCAATTAAAGGATCGTTAGTGCCAGAAAATTCCTTCGGCCCTAGCCTCTGGAACTGATCATATATGTCATGTTGTGGCCTAAGTGCCTGCTGCATCTGTTGTAACTGCTGCTGCAACTGTTGCTGCTGTAACTGCTGCTGCTGAATCTGTTGCTCTAAGAGACGAGCCATTCCTTCTAGTGCTCGAGTAGCAGCATCCCCCGGAGGAGGTGGTGAGGGTGCATTCCCTTGATGGTTCACACTGTTCTCTACTCGGTTCTCATTACTACCTCTAGGAGGCATTTTATCTGAACGTTTTCCAAATTTTAACGTAACCAACATGCATTTAAATCTAGGTTTTCTTAATCATATGACATATCCTTATTCATTTTAGCAATTTAAGCATGCAAAGCATATATACTCAAAAAGCTAGTAAAAATATAGCATAAACATATTATTCATGTCATCATGCAGGCAACATCATATCAATTCATATAAAGCATGTAAAACTTACAACTTGAGGCTTGACGACTGATCTTTCCGGCGCTGATGGTGGCACAACCCTTTACAGGAACCATTGTCTGATACCAACTGAAACGTCCTGTTCTTTTTATTCCTTTAAAAGTACTAGAAATTTTTTTTTCTTAAATTTCGGCCATCACATGAAAATATTTTTATAAAATATTTTACCCTTTAAATTAAAATATCAACCAACTAGCATTTTAAAATCAAAAGAAATAGTTCAAAACGTAAAATCGTCCACTGTTTTACCAAACTTAAAAAGAAATAATTTGAAAAGAATATCCCATACTAATCCTCTCAAAAATCCCTCAAAAGCATTAATAAAATGTCGTAAAAATCTTTAACTTAAAATCGTAAACTTAAATGCGGAATTAGAAGCGCTGCTCCTCGGGTTATGTGCACCGACAGTCCAGCAAAGTCACCCGTCAAGACCTCCAACATCATAATTATTAATATCACCTGCATCAACACACCTAGTGAGTCTAAAGACTCAGCACGTCCTATCTTTGATAACAAGTAATACGTAATACAGTTAACATATAACAGTGAAAAATACGTGTACTTAAAATATCATTTTCATGAAGATGCAAAACATAATTATTTTCGTAAATATTTTCATGATGCATAAAACTTTAAACAATAACATTTTCGTAAACTTAATCATATCATCCTCAACATATTCATATTCATATTATCATCAACATATACGTATTCTTTTTACTTTCGTTGAGTTCAGATCGTTAATTGTGACTTTCGTGTTCATCTACGTCTACGTCTACGTGTTGGGCGATGGATCCAACTACATGTAACCACAGTACTGGGCGGCGGGGACACCAGCGACACTCTCACTCGTCAACTGGGCCTTGGCCTTACGTATTAACATATCATCGTATACATCTACATATCCGTATCCAAGGAAACACGATCGTCGGGCTCCCACTGGGACCATAACCCTCACGAAATTTCCAAAATATCATCGTATTAGTCACAATTACTTCACTTCCTTCAACGTTTCATATTCTCATCACTTTAAAAATATTAAACATGCGTATAACGTTTTTCTTTTAAACCAAGCATGCACCATATCTTTTAAAAGTCCATAATTAAACCATAAAATCCATAAACGTTTTAAAAATAACATTTTAACATATAAATAACCACGAACATTTAAAATAACATTCTAACATTTTAAATCATAAACATTTGAAATAAATCTTTTGTCATAAAAATCCCTAAATATATAAAATTCCATCAACATTTAAAATAATCATATAAAACCCCACAAACATCCATAACCATTGAAAATAATCATATTAGCACATAAAACAGCATTTCGGGCACTACCACGACGTTTACTAATTTTTAGGTGTAAAAAGACCGTTTTACCCCTGGACGTAAAATTTCACGTTTTTGACTTATTATTAATTTCATTGACTCTAACATTTCCCAAATAATTATTTAAGCCTACATGAATTTTTTCATATTTTTATTTAGCTTAAATCAAAGACTTTTAATTTATTCTTTAAATGTGACGTATTAATGCGTTTTAATCACGAATTAAACCAAACCTTAATATAAAATTCCCAAATAAAAAACTTAGACCTATAATAATTATTTAAGCTTAAACTAATTTTTCATAATTTTATGAAGCCTTAAAACTAGGCTTTTCAATTAACTCGTTAATTAGCGTTTCGTGCGGCGATTAAATCTCGATTAAATCCAAAACTCGTTATTTTGATCCCAAATTTTTAACATAGCCTTTTTATTATTTATTATACCATTCCATGTCATGAGCCACCCCCGTGGTCCCACGGAATCAATTTTGGCTTAATTAATCTCGTTTTTGACCCTTCGACGAACGCACCGAGCCATCTCCTAATTTACTCGAGCCACGCCCGAGCCATCTTGAACCAAAACCTAGCCAACCCATCTAGGGACCCTACTGAAACAATTAGAACCCATTGGAACTTACCCTAAGCCCCAAAAACGAAGCAAAACATTAGCTGCAGAAACAGCCCCAAAACACATCTAGACACCCTTGAGCCAAACTCGTTTTTCCCTGAGCCAAGCTCGAACCCTCTTGAAACAACCTCGACCCAGGGCTCCTATGGCCCTACTGGACCCTTAGAACCTAAGGACTCGAACCCAGCCCCTGAAACCAAAGCCACATCTCAGCAGCTTGTCATGGCCGAGAAAACCCATATGCACGAGGACTCTTGTTTTCACTCTTAGGACTCTAGCCGACCGAGCCACCCCTGAAACAACCTGTTGTGCACTTACCTAGGACTCCAAAGAGTCCCCCTAGCCCAGCCCGAGCCCCCTGGTCAAGCCCCTTAATCCCCTGTACCCTGCGCAACCCTGCACTAAAGAAATTTTCTTTCTCGGGTGGGAGTCCTTGCTGTCAAGGACTCCTCCCAGCCTCTTAGCTCGAGTCCTAGCTTGGCTAGGACTCTTCCCTAGACTCCCTCCTGACCTTGGCCAACCCCTGGAACCAACCGAACCCAGCCCTAGCCGTGAAGAACCAAAAAAACGAACCATATACTCCTTGGCCTGCGATGGTGCTTCAGCTTGTGTTGTGGATCGTGTGTAGTGTTTTAGGTGCTATTTTTGGTGTCTAAATTTATCTAAAACAACGTCTAAGCATGTCCTGATCATGGCAGCCCCTTTAACAAATATAAAGCATGATTTTGGGAATTCAAAACACCAATTTAGGACCCATGTACATGAAGTTACGAGACTTTTTAACATGCTGCTACGTTTTTCAGAAAAATTCATGCATAAAACAAATAATATGATGTGTTAATGGTTTGAAGGAAGAATAGGCGTGCCTTTGCGTATTTAACGCACGAAAAACCCATTGACGATCGCGAAGAACGGACGAGAACCGCGGCTTTAATCTCCCTAAGCTTCCACCGAATTTTTCCTTCAAAAATATAGTGTGTGCCGTGTGTTTTTCTTGCTTGGGAGAGTTTCTGAATTTTGAAAGAGGTGTGGCCGTGAGATTGGTTTTGCAAAGTGAAGGGTTTTGTGATTAAAAAAGCTTTAAATAGCTAATTGAATTACTAATTAGGCTTAGGCCTATTAAGCCTCTAAATTAAACCCATTAGTATAATTAGGATTTAAATAAAATATTAGCAATGTTTTTGTTTAATTAAATTTGTGAATTTATTAGCCGGGTTGCCAAAAAACTCGTATTTTAGTTGAAAAATCAACACCGATAAAATTTACGTCCCGGTGTATAAAATCACCTCAAAACCCTTTATTTTCAAAAATACTAAAAAGCATCGACCATATTTTAAATAATTAAAAATAATTATTTAATAAAAAGATTTTACATTTTTTTTCAGCCATCGGTCCCCGTTCCTTGATCGTCACTAGAATATTCCTTAAAAATACATTTTTAATGCATCATGACAATTAAATCATATTTAACAAATAATCATGCATGTCACATAATCAAGTAAGCAATTAATATCAATTAATTAACCATTTTTCAGAATTCCTAGATTTGCATGCCGTTGGTTTACGTCGTCTTAATTTTGGACCTTACAGTAACTTTATCATTAATGATGTTTTACTAGTTGAGAATCTCAAGTATAATCTGATTAGCATCAGTCAGTTATGCGATAATTGATTCTCAGTTCAGTTTGACAAACATTCTTGTTCAGTCAGAGACTCAATTGATGAGGTCATCCTATTGGCAAACGGTGTGGAAACACTTACAAAGTCAGTTGGAATGATCAACCTTATGTACCAGTATGTTTTATTGCTTCGAAATCTTCTAAAAACTGGTTGTGGCATAAGAGATTAAACCATCTGAACTTTAAATCTATTGCATATCTAAGTAATCACGATCTTGTCACTGGTTTGCCCAAAATGGATTTTACCAAAGATAAAATATGTTCAGCATGTCAGTTTGGTAAACAAGTAAAATCTTCTTTTAAAAACAAGGGCAGTAAATCTTCTTCCCGATGATTAGAGCTGTTACATATGGATCTATTTGGTCTAATACAGTCATGAGCTTAGGGGAATGAAATACACCTTGGTGGTTGTGGATAATTTTTCAAGATTTACTTGGGTTATTTTTCTCAAATCCAAAGACCAAACTGCCGCACCACTGATCAAGCTTTTCAAAAGACTATTAAATGAGAAATCAATTGGAATTGATAGAATCAGATCCGATCGATTAACTGAATTCATCCATCAAATTCTTTCAAATTTTTTAGAAAATGCTGGAATTAAGCATGAGCTCTCAGCAGCTAGAACTCCTCAGCAAAATGGTGTTGCTGAGAGGAGAAATCGGACCCTTAAAGAAGCTTCTAGAACAATACTTGCTGATTCTGGTATTTCTCAAACGTTTTGGGCAAAGGCAGTAAACACTGCGTGTTATACTCAGAACAGATCGATGATTAATAAAAATCATTTGAAAACTCCATATGAGATCTGGCATGAACGAAAAAGTGTGGTTTCTTACTTCAAAATATTCGGCTGCAGATGTTTTATTTTTGACAATGGCAAAAATCATTTAAAAGCCTTTGATGCTAAATCTGCAGAGAGTATATTTTTGGGATATTTTTCAGGCAGTAAAACTTATTGAGTTTTTAACAAGAGCACACAAAATGTTGAAGAGTCTATACATGTTTTTTTTTCAAGAAATTTTACTAACTAATAAGCCAACTGATCCAGTTGAGCTAGTTGATCGATTTACAGATATCAGTTTGGAGGATGATCGTGAAGAAGAAAATCATATCAATCGAAACATCCTTCAAATACATGAACCTGAAATTGTTGATCAATCAGTTGAACAGGAAGTCGTTCCTGAAAGTCAGTTGGTAAAGCAAAGAAATGATATTAAGTTACCAACTGAAACTGAAAACATTCAGTTGCCTACATAAGTAGTTGCTGATACAGAAGCAACAAACGCTGAACTCAAATGGAAGAAATGACATCCTCCAAAATTGTTGATAGGTAATCCATCTGACCGGGTAAGAAAAAGAAATCAAATGCTCAATTTATTTATTCATTCAGCTTTCGTATCGCAATTGGAACCGAAGAAAACTGATGAAGCTCTTGCTGATCCAAACTAGACAAATGCAATGCAAGAGGAGCTGAATCAGTTTACCCATAACAATGTCTGGAACCTAGTTCCAAGACCAGTTTCAAAAACTGTTATAGGGACAAAATGGGTGTACAGGAAAAAACTGAACGAAGATGGTTCAGTTGTGCGCAACAAGGTGAGACTGGTAGCACAAGGATACATGCAAGAAGAAGGAATTGAATATGTTGAAACATATGCACCAGTTGCAAGACTTGAAGCAACAGAATATTCCTTGTCTATGCATCATTCAAGAATTTCAAAGTCTATCAGATGGATGTAAAGAGTGCATTCTTGAATGGTCAGTTGCAAGAAGAAGTCTATGTTGAACAACCTTCAGGTTTCATCAATCATCATTTTCCTGATCATGTCTACCATTTGAACAAAGCCTTATATGATATGAAACAGGCTCCAAGAGCTTGGTATGAAACTCTTTCAAAATTTCTAACTGATCAAGTTTAGTCTGTTGGATCAGTTGATAAGACATTGTTCAAATTTTCAAAGAATGATCACATTTTACTCGTTCAAATTTATGTTGATGATATTATATTTGGGTCAACTAACCCCATATTGTGCGAGAAATTTTCTAAGTTGATGCAGGATAAATTTGAAATGAGCATGATGAGTGAACTGACATTTTTTTCTTGGACTACAAGTGAAGCAACTGGAGACAGGCATTTTTATCAGTCAGACTAAATAGATGAAGGAGTTGCTGAAGAAATTTGGTATGGAATCGTGTTCAGCTGCAAGTACTCCCATGAGTTCATAAGTTAAACAAGACACTAATCAATGGGGAATATCAGTTGAGGCGACACTTTACAGTGGTTTAATAGGTTCATTATTATACCTAATTGTTAAACGTCATGATATTGTATTTGTTGTCTGTATGTGTGCTAGATTTCAAGCAAACCCTAAGCAATCACATTTTTCAGCTGCCAAACTTATTTTAAAATATCTGAAAGGCACTCAAATGTTAAGTTATGCTATTCCAAAGACTCCTCTGTCAATCTAGTTGGATATTCAGATGCAGATTATACAGGATGTAAGCTTGATCGTAAAAGGACAAGTGGATCATGTCAGTTTCTAGGAGACAGACTAATCTCTTGGTTCAGCAAGAAGCAGACATCCATTGCTACTTACATAACTGAAGCAGAATATCTTGCTGCTGGGAGTTGTTGTGCTCAACTGCTCTGGATTCAGCAACAACTGAAAGACTATGGAGTTATTTCCAAAGAATCGCCCATATTTTGTGACAATACAAGCACGATTTCTATTACCTACATCCCAGTTCTTCACTTAAGGACCAAGCACATAGATGTCAGGCATCACTTTATCAGAGATCATGCCTTGAAGAAGGACATAAGGCTGGAATATGTCTCAACTGAACAACAAGCAGCTGACATCTTCACCAAACCATTGCCCGAGACTAATTTTTTTCACTTTCGCGATATACTTGGATTAATTGATTTATCCTAATCAGTTTTACTGCTAATATTTCAGTTGTTAATTAATTTGAGTCATCTATCAGTTCTTAATTTTTAACTTATGTTGGCTTGTCAGTTTGTTATTTGTTGGCTATTATGTTCAGTTCGTTATTTACTTATCAACTGATGAGATTAACTCTTGCAGGAAGATAAAAAAAACAAAGATAAACTAGATAAATATCTTATTCATTTCAAGTAATAAGCACGGAGTACAGTGAAATATTCTTCCTCAACAGCAGAACTCCACTTGGCAAACCAATCGGTTAAAACTCCGGTGGAAGTCTTAAGGAAGCTATCTGATTCAGCAATATGTTCTAGGATATTCTTTTCCTTCTGAAGCATTAATAGGTAGGTACATTCATCTGTGAAGATGTCCACCTCATCAGCAACGTGCAAGCGCTGCCAATATTTCTTCATTTTTGCCACAAGTTTGGGGGTGGTAGCCGCTCCACACTCTTGGAGGAACTGGAGTCATTGAAGCTCTTCCCAGTATCGGAGAATTTTGTGGAAGACCTCATCTTCCATAGCAGTCTTTCTTTTCTCCAGAGCTGAGTACTTAAATGCTTCGGCCATATCCGGAGTCTTCGAGCTACTTGCACCTGCCATTATAGCTTTTGAATAATTATTTTCTAATATGATTGAGACTAACCAAGCTATTCTCATTTATAACACAGGGTCAAGGAAGGTGAAGGGACGAAATCATTACGGCAGACGATTAACCTACTAAGTATCAGATTTATTCTAATTCATCATTATTATATCATGATTAAATTCTAGTAATTTATATATGCATTTATTAAGGGGGAATATTGGTTTTAAAAGGTTAACTGAGAAGACAGCTATAATGCCCGAGAATTTGATTACCGTAATCTGAAATGATTTGGGTATAATTACTGTAATCTGAGATTAATCTGAAATGATTTATTGATTAATCAAGGTAATTATAGACGGAACAGAGTGGACCGGGAAAAGTGAGAAAAGACGCGAAATATATGTGCAAGGAGGTGTGCTCACGCACATGCGCGACGTGATGTGCGAGCCATGCGCGGAGTGGACAGAAGACCCCGCGCATATGCGCGGGGTGTGGGCGCGCATATGCGCGAGGTGTCCAGTAGCCTAGGGAAGTACTCGGCGCATATGCGCGACGTGAACGGCGCACATGCGCGAGCAGGACAGAGAAGTTGGCGCACATGCGCGGCAGAAGGCGCACATATGCGCGAGTGGATTTGCGCTCGAGACAGTAAGTCTCGCGCATATGCGCGACGATTTGCGCGCACATGCGCGAGCACTCCAGTAGCAAGTTTTGGATAAAGCCTCCAGCGCATATGCGCGGGGCTTGGGTCCGCATATGCGCCAGTCATGCAGAACAAGAACAAGACACTTGTCTTTTGAGGAGCAATGTGTATATATGTATATATGTATATACAAGCAAATTGTTCTTCAGAATCGAAGGAAGAAAACCGAGGGAAGCTTCGGGTGAAATTGAGGTTACGAGCAATCTGCCTATCCGATTTTGAATCTGACTTCCGTAGGGTGTTCCTATTGACGTAGGCTACAACTGGACATAAGTTTTGCTACGTTTTGACATGTTTTGAAATTATGCTATTGTCAGAATTGAATATTAATCATATATGATGTTCTTGACATAATAGACATCGTATAATTGAAGTCAGACTTGTCACGCCCCGAGTCCGAAGCATCGGTGACATCCGGCATTGTTTAACAATTAAATTGAAAACAATAAAGCCTCGTATCAAATCAAACCAGTCTTTTTCATAAATGAAATATTGTCTTACAATGACAAAGGAATAAAATACATCAGAGTTTCTAATAGCGGAAACGAAAGAAAAGTAAAATGTTGAATTCTGATCTTGATCTCTGATTCACCAACCCCAGAAAGCATCTTGCTCTTCCTCATTCAGTTGCTCCTCATTCTTATCTGAAATTTGTAAGGGGTGAGTGTTTTGGGAAACACTCAGCAAGTGGGGGTCGATCGATTCCAAAGATACATATAGAACTTAATTCCTTAAAACATTTCTTTAACATACTTTCAAAACTAATATTCTTAACTTGGCACAACGGAAACGAATCGAATAAGAGACATAACTTATCAAATGATTCAGAACAAAACAGAAGCAATACAGATCATTTCAATTCGGAACAGAACATATCAGAACAGACAGAACACTGTTACTCATCTCATTTCCATGGTCAAATTGTCCCCAATATGTTAGTCCTCTAAGGGGTGAGGCTAGAACATGGTTTTATACCCACCAATGGAGGCCAGACAGAACATGGTTTTATACCCACCAATGGGGGCCGAACAGAACATGGTTTTATACTCACCAATGGGGGCCAGACAGAATCACAATTCTCGTCCCATTTCAAATTTGAATCGTAACAGTACAAACAGAATTCGGAAGTAATAGACAGAACTTTTCAGATTTTCAGATTGCAGAGTTTTCATACGGACACAGCGGAATCAACGAATTTCGAAGCATAGAAGAGAACACATAATCGATCGAAATTTTAAAATAGAATGTCTTAGAAATTTCGAAAATGAAGACACACATACATGCATGTCATGATATACATATTCAAGTTTAAAAATATAAACGAATACATATCAAAAGCCCACTTACTTGAATTGTTATATGAAATTCTTTCTTGGAATTCCGGCAGCACCTCGGCGTATTTTTCAAAAATACTGCTTTCACTTCGACAGTATGATGACGCAAAACTCCAGCACGTCAATCGCCCGAGCTTCTTTTCTTCCTTGAAATTTCGGCCGAGTGGTTTGAGAAAGGGGAAAGAAGCCGAAATTTTGAGGTTTTCTTGGGGTAACCTTTTCTATCATCCTAGAGTCCTATTTATAGAAAATCCCTTGCCCCTTTGCCTCCCCTTAGCCGTCCCCTTGGCCTCCAAGAAATGGAGTAATGGTGGTCAAAGGTTATTAAATCATCAAGCTCCATACCAAGCATCAAAAGCCATTTCTTGCATCATTATTGTGTCTTGATCTCCTAGCTCATCCTTTAGCTCTTCCATGGATTTCCTCAAAGATCATTTCTTGCACCATTAGCTTGTCCAATCCTTTAGCTCTCATTTTAGGACAAACATAGTTGAGCTTCCTTGAGCTGAAAGATTGTGTCCTTGAGCTGGGGTTTTACTCCTCCCTTGGCAACAGTTAAATGGATACGGTTACTTGTAGCTTGACCTCCTGTTGAGCTAATCCCTGAGCTTAGAATCTACTTTCTAGAGTTAAATTTGATGAGATTTAAGTTATTATTCCAGTTGTTTAGTTAAAATAAAAATTACTGAACTCATTTTAAATAATTTTTATATTACTTACTTGATTTGCTTCGGTCGAAATTTTCGGGTTCTCACATCCCTCCCTCCTTATTGAAAGTTTCGTCCTCGAAACTTGCATTAACTTGATCATTCAAATAGGTGAGGGCATTGCGACCGCATCTTTTCTTCGAGTTCCCAAGTTGCCTCTCTTTCAGTATGATTTGACCATTGTACCTTGACATAAGGTATTGTTCGGTGCCTCAACACTTGGTCTTTGGTGTCCACTATTCGAATAGGGACTTCTTCATATTTGAGTTCCTCGTTCAGATTACCTTCGATCATTAGAGGTGTAACTTTAAGTACATGATTCGGGTCCGGGACATATTTTCGTAGTTGTGAGATGTGGAAAACATTATGTATTCTGGACATCTCCGGCGGTAAAGCCAGTCGATAAGCTAAATTTCCCACCTTATCCAGTATTTCGAACGGTCCCACATATCTTTGGTTCAACTTGCCGGATTTGCTGAACCGAACTACTCCTTTCATGGGAGAGACTTTGACGTAAGCTTTTTCTCCGATCTCTAGTTCCAAAGGCCTTCTTTTCAAATCAGCCCAACTCTTTTGTCTGTCCTGAGCTGCCTTGAGTCTTTCTTTGATTATGGCTACTTTATCGACAGTTATTTGAATGAGCTCTGGCCCGGTGATAGCTTTTTCTCCGACTTCATCCCAGTATAAGGGCGATCTACATTTTCGACCATACAGTGCCTCGTACGGAGCCATTTCGATGCTACTGTGGTAACTATTATTGTAGGCAAACTCTATCAACGGTAACTGCTCACTCCAATTTCCATGAAAATCCAATTGCTCTATGAGTTCTTCCATGTTGACCATCTCATTTTGTAGATGCTCGATGTAATTCTGCAGTTGCGTGTTGTGGTGATCAAGGTTGTTCACTTGGTCCTGCAGTTCTTGTATTGTCGATTGGCTTACTTTCTCATCGATTTCTTGTTCTCCAATCTTTTCCTCAAGACGATGTTGAATACTGAGAAGGCCATCACTTCGGATTTGGAGCGTAAGAATCCTATCTTGCGCTTTCTTCAGCTCTTGTTTGGTGATCTCATGCTGTCGTTCCGACTCTAGATGATACGCAGCGTATCGTCTGACGTCATCGCGCAATTTCTTTTCCTCAACTCTGGCTTCCCGAAGGTCTTCCCCTATACATATATTGTTTCCATCCAATTGGTAGTTATCTCTTTCTAGTTTCTCATTTCTTTCTTTCAGTATTTTAATTTCCATCTCTTGCTTTTGAAGTTGACTTTGGAATTCATTTATGATGTTTTGGGGATCCATGTAGTGTTCCTAATAAGAAAAGAACATTTTCATAAGATATTTGTCAAATTTTAAATATGAAATAATGGAAAGTTTCGAAATAATATTTTTCTCGGTCACAACTTTATTACAATCCAGATATTCTGTTAAAAATTTGCTAATTTAATCGAACACATCTCTTCCGTCGCTATCACTATCGCTCTCGACTCCATCTACCTCCATGGGTGCTACTTCTGCTTCCTCCATGTTTTCTATCACTGAATGTAGGTAGTTATTCTGGTCTTGGAGCCGATCCATAGTGTCGTGGAGCTTCGAAATATACTGATCCTGCTTGGCGATGTACTCCTCCTGGCGCTGACGGGCCTGAGCAGCGCGATCCTTTTCTATCTCAATTCTCTCAAGTAAATCCTTGTTAATTGAAACCAAGCGCGCGAAGCGAATCGAATTCGTCGGTATCTGTAGCATTTGACTTTCAGCTACATCCAAATGATGATTGAGTCGCTGTACGTCCGACTCCAGCAGGTGCCTAATCTCATTCAGCTCTTGCCTTTCCAATTTCCCTTTGGCTAGTCGCGCCTTTAAAGTCGCTATTTTCCTAGCGTGGTTATCGATGGTAAGCTGACGCATGCGCAGAGCAGCCTGTGCGCGAGTACGAGGGGCAGCCATTTCCTAGGATAAAAATAAATCATCAGAATCGTAGAAAGGCACGAAGCACAAATAGTAGAAACAAAGTTGTCGATGAATTTTCAATAATAAGGATTTTCGGAATGACTGACCGAAAGGATAGATTTTTGGAGCTGTTCGAATTTTTAGAGAACAGATGAAGGTTGGGTTCAGATTGGGATGCACTAGGCTTTTGCCAAAATTTGACTTTGTCAAATTTTGTCTGTCAAAATCCCAACGGGATTATGAACCTGGTAGCTCTGATACCACTTAAATGTCACGCCCCGAGTCCGAAGCATCGGTGACATCCGGCATTGTTTAACAATTAAATTGAAAACAATAAAGCCTCGTATCAAATCAAACCAGTCTTTTTCATAAATGAAATATTGTCTTACAATGACAAAGGAATAAAATACATCAGAGTTTCTAATAGCGGAAACGAAAGAAAAGTAAAATGTTGAATTCTGATCTTGATCTCTGATTCACCAACCCCAGAAAGCATCTTGCTCTTCCTCATTCAGTTGCTCCTCATTCTTATCTGAAATTTGTAAGGGGTGAGTGTTTTGGGAAACACTCAGCAAGTGGGGGTCGATCGATTCCAAAGATACATATAGAACTTAATTCCTTAAAACATTTCTTTAACATACTTTCAAAACTAATATTCTTAACTTGGCACAACGGAAACGAATCGAATAAGAGACATAACTTATCAAATGATTCAGAACAAAACAGAAGCAATACAGATCATTTCAATTCGGAACAGAACATATCAGAACAGACAGAACACTGTTACTCATCTCATTTCCATGGTCAAATTGTCCCCAATATGTTAGTCCTCTAAGGGGTGAGGCCAGAACATGGTTTTATACCCACCAATGGGGGCCGAACAGAACATGGTTTTATACCCACCAATGGGGGCCAGACAGAATCACAATTCTCGTCCCATTTCAAATTCGAATCGTAACAGTACAAACAGAATTCGGAAGTAATAGACAGAACTTTTCAGATTTTCAGATTTCAGAGTTTTCATACGGACACAGCGGAATCAACGAATTTCGAAGCATAGAAGAGAACACATAATCGATCGAAATTTTAAAATAGAATGTCTTAGCAATTTTCGAAAATGAAGACACACATACATGCATGTCATGATATACATATTCAAGTTTAAAAATACAAACGAATACATATCAAAAGCCCACTTACTTGAATTGTTATATGAAATTCTTTCTTGGAATTCCGGCAGCACCTCGGCGTATTTTTCAAAAATACTGCTTTCACTTCGACAGTATGATGACGCAAAACTCCAGCACGTCAATCGCCCGAGCTTCTTTTCTTCCTTGAAATTTCGGCCGAGTGGTTTGAGAAGGGGGGAAGAAGCCGAAATTTTGAGGTTTTCTTGGGGTAACCTTTTCTATCATCCTAGAGTCCTATTTATAGAAAATCCCTTGCCCCTTTGCCTCCCCTTAGCCGTCCCCTTGGCCTCCAAGAAATGGAGTAATGGTGGTCAAAGGTTATTAAATCATCAAGCTCCATACCAAGCATCAAAAGCCATTTCTTGCATCATTATTGTGTCTTGATCTCCTAGCTCATCCTTTAGCTCTTCCATGGATTTCCTCAAAGATCATTTCTTGCACCATTAGCTTGTCCAATCCTTTAGCTCTCATTTTAGGACAAACATAGTTGAGCTTCCTTGAGCTGAAAGATTGTGTCCTTGAGCTGGGGTTTTACTCCTCCCTTGGCAACACTTAAATGGATACGGTTACTTGTAGCTTGACCTCCTGTTGAGCTAATCCCCGAGCTTAGAATCTACTTTCTCGAGTTAAATTTGATGAGATTTAAGTTATTATTCCAGTTGTTTAGTTAAAATAAAAATTACTGAACTCATTTTAAATAATTTTTATATTACTTACTTGATTTGCTTCGGTCGAAATTTTCGGGTTCTCACAAGACTGAAGAACAGATTGTGTATGTAATTGTTATGATTTTCGGAATCGATTTGACTGAGGTTTCATATCTGATTTGTTTTGTTATTGAGATTATGAGTTGAACTGATACTGATTATGAGTTCTGGTATTATATCTGTGATGTTGGGACTGACGGGATTATTGAGACTGTATTGTTATACCGTCAAAACATCAGTTGATTGATATTGATCAGATTCGATATTGATTTAGATTGTATTGTGTACCGTATGTTGATTGACATCGATTAGAGTGTATTTTGATTTGAATATTGATCAGAACATGTTCCGAATTGAGACGTATATTGATATTGTGTTTTTTCGGTATTATTATTATTACCAGATTGGGAATGGACAGAGTGGGATTCGGGACTTCTTCTTCTTCTGAGCGAGAAGATAAAGGTATAAATTAATGTTGAGTTGGGATTGCACAACTCAAGTGAGGTTTGACTCGAGTTTCCCTAAATCACATACTTTATCTTATTGCATAGATATTTGCAATGAATGAATTGATATGCTTGTCTTCTTGATCGATAGATAGCAGGTATTAGACGAGTAATCTTGTGACATAAGTACCTGATAGTGGCGGGATCGCCACGGGCACATTGCAAGATGTCACAAGATAGTGTATTGGCGTTAGTGCCAAAGTCTGTCACCGGATGTTTGGCTATCGATGTGGATAGAATTAGAGCTTTGTCTATTACTGGTGATCGATACTGTATCGATGTGGATAGTCGGAGATTTTTCTATTACTGGTGATCGATGTTATATCGATGTGGATAGTATCAGAGCTTCTTCTATTACTGGTGATCGATACTATCTCTATGTGGATAGAATCAGAGCTTTTTCTATTACTGTTGATCGATACCATATCGATGTGGATAGAATCAGACTTTCTTCTATTACTGGTGATCGATATGAAATGCCAACATTTGGAATCGGGATCCCTAGGCTATGATTGAGTCTAGTCTAAAACGTAGAGTCACGAGTCTAAGTGACAGTTATATCGAATTATATTGATTGATTTTAATTTATGTTCCTGAATATGGTACACGCATATCGGTGTTCCTGATTTTGATACATGTTTAGAATATGAATTATTCTTGATATTAATTCATGTTTCTGATTCTGTTACATGTTATGAAGGTTTGTTATATGCTTTTATATGATTATATGACTGCATGTATACATGATTTATACTGAGAATGTAATTCTCACCGGAGTTATCCGGCTGTTGTCTTGTTTGAATGTGTGCATGGCAACAGGTGGGATAGGATCAGGGTCAAGAAGAGAACGAGGCTGGACTAGATAGCGTGTAGATCCGGGCTTCGAAGCAACTTAGGATTCAGCACTGACATGTAGTTGAACCTAGCTGGATTCTTGTAGATAACACAGGATTGTATGTTTATGTTTAATATGTTTCCGCTTTGCATTTAAAAAAAAAATTAGACCTTGTTTATTATAATTGATTAATTAGTCCCAATGATGATTAAGAACATGATTAGCGTCTGAGTCCCCACAACAGCAGTTAGTAAATCCTCAATTGAAAAGACACAGTTTCAGAACTGATCATTCAGCTGATTATTTTAGTAATCTTCTCACATAAGTTAACTAATTAACCACATTATATTCCAAATCAAGTGATGTGATTGTTTTTTTTGCTAAATAGCATCTTTAAAACGTGGCCTCATTTGAACAATTTGAAATTGTACACACGCTTGCAGCACACGTACACACGCTTGCAGCACACGTACACACGTTTTTAATTAAAATTTTTCGTGGACTGACACATGTCCAAAAATTGAACAGTCGCCTAAATATGTACCTTTCATGCCCCAATTCAGTTCTTCCTTACGCGAATATCAATTTTCAGAGCAAATTCATACTCATAGCTTATATCTTGCAAATTTTCAGGTTTTCGTATTCTCAGAAATGACAAATCAAATTCCAGCACACGTTTTGAATGCAATGGCTATTGATTTTGAATCAGTTCTATCAGTCAACGAGGCAACTATCAAAAATGTATTTCTAAAATTGGAAGCAGCTGGTTTGAGGACGTTTCTGGGACAATCTTCTCAGGAAATCTACCCGAAGGAACTTCATGATTTCTACTCAAATGGATATATAAATTCTGATGGAAACGTCATCACTACTGTCAATGGTCAGTTGTTGACCATCTCTGAAGAATCTTTTGGAGAACTGTTCTTATTGCCTACTGATGGGCTCAACAACGTTTCTGAGGTTAATACATCCGATATTGAGGAGATGCAATCGTTGTTGTCAGCTGATGGTCGGAAAATCAAAGTTTCCGATCCCAAGAAAGAGTTGAAGCCAGAAATCCAACTGCTGGCTGATATTGTGGCTAAGGGGATCTTAGCTAAGGCCGGTTCTTTTGCTGCCCTTACTCTTGAAAAATTTCAAGCGACGACTGTGATTATGGCTGAAAAGAAGGTGAATTGGAGGCATATCATCGTCACCATTCTACGCAACATGCTCAAATCAACCAATCAGTCAAGGGGATATGCAGTTCAAATCAAAAATGATATTTCCTGAAAAAAAGAAAAAAAAAGAAGAAAGATGTTGAAGATCTATGTAATTTTTAAGTTATATTCTATGACCCATTTATCTCTCATAAAATAAATGTGAGAGAAATATATTGTACAAAGTAAATAAATATGTGGTCAAGAAGCATAAACTTAGTCTGATTCCATGATGTTAAAAAAAATCCGGAAAAAAATATATAATAAGAACAACTAGATTTAAATCAATGGATTTCCTATCTTTGATTAGTTTGGCTCGTTTGTTTGTCTGCATTCTGTAAAACATTTTCCTGAGCATTTATCTGTATTCCAACTCCATGAGAGAAACCGTTCCCATAAATTGAAACATTTATCAACCTGTGAGGATATGGAGTTGAGACTCTTAATAGGAATTTCTGAAGGCCATTTACACTTAACTACCTGAAAATAAGCTTTTAATTGATCAGTTCTGATTATTTCATAAATTATAATTATAATGATCTTGATATAACTTTGACAGTTTTCAAATTTACTTTAAACACTTGGATAGTTCTGATAACATTTATATTTAAATTAATCAATATGTTTTGTGTTGCTATTAACGCCTAAATTGCTAAGGACTAACAATAAGATAGTTGGATGGTGTGATAAAATAAAAATTGTATATTAATTAAATGTTTTATAATATAAATTTATAGTTTTTGTTTTATTAAATATTTAAATATTATATGTTTATAATAAATTGTATAAAATATAAGTTGTTGTATAATTACAAGTTTTTACTATTTTTTACAGGTTCGATAAAACAAGAATAACCTTGACGTTGCAAATGGGATTAAGATGATTCTTGGACATGTAGAAAGTTTATGTTAATATCTACAATATTGGTGGCAAGCATGAGATAAAAATCTTCTCACAAGTGGAATCAAATTAAGCAACAAATAAAGTTACCAAAGAAGTGGCAGTTTTACCATGCTCTATCATTTTGACATATCTCTCAAATTTCTTGGTTAAATGGTTAAAAAAAATACCACAATTCAAACAACTCAGATATATACATGTTTTATTTTATGTGGAAAAGAAAATTTGGATGGGAAGATTTTAAAAAGTGATGTGTACTAAATATAATTTCTTTGGACATCAATGAAGACTTATGTGTAAAAAAATAATATTTTATTTGTGGTTGTCTCCCCTAATTTGGCTATAAATAGGGGTGCATTGTAATGAACTGAGATATCACTCATTCTATGAACAAATATTTGAGTTCATAGTATTTCTCTCTTTATTTTTCCTTTATTTCTTCATTTAAATATAATTAGCATGTTAATTTCATATTCAAAGTTTTATACTTTGAATAATAAGTAGCTAACTTCCCAATGTTGAGATGAAAAGTTGAAGCTCTTGGTATGATAATAAGGTTATTAAAAGGTAATAATCTATGTTTTAAATTATTTAATCATTATTTATTGTTTATGTTCTATTTATTTCTTTAAGTATTATTATACCCTATTTATAAGTGGGAGTTTTGATTTATGCTATATGTTACACTAAATTCTTGGATCCATTTAAATGTTAGTTTGGTATTACCAACCATTTAAGTGGACGCCTTGATTTATTATATATGAATATGTTATAATATTAATTTATTAGTATTACCAACCATTTAAAATGAATGCCTTGATTTATTATATATAAATATATCATAATATTAATTTCTTCGTACAATTTAAATGTTTGTTTGGTTTTACCAACTATTTAAAGTGGGAACCTTGATTTAGTGTTTACAAATATATATCACAATAAATACTTAACAACATTTATAAGTTTTGGTATATATTATATAATTACAAGATAATAATATATAATATAATATAAATATGATTATTTAATATATTGGAACCATTTTATTAAGTGGATTTCAATACTGTTCATTAATTTTAACTTTATTAAAATACCAAGAGTGGTTCCTTTAATCTCAACTACTTAAATTAAAATTTGAACAATTAAAAATTACCAATTAAAGATTCAAACAATTAAAAGAAAAAAAAAGACATTGTAGTGGACTTGTAATTACCTTAGCTTCCCTGTGGATACGATATCGGACTCACTGAATTATACTACTTGTGGACAATCTGCTCTTGGGAGTGTAACAATCAAAATTGCGACATGACGTTGTAATGTCCGAAAAACCAACCTACGTAAACCACATGCATGAAAATTATTTTAATTGTTTTATTTAATTGACATTAAATACTTGCGTGCAATTTAAAATCTATAAATAAGGTACCTAGGGGTTCTTCCACCCCATAATTCAGCCCCTTTGCAGCCGACATTTCACACAATACACACACCATAATTTCGAAAATATCAAGAGGATGAAAAGCTAGGATTCTTCGTCGTCCGGTCGTCCATCTTTGCACCCTCGCCAACGATTGAATATTCGAGCGTTATAAACACAAATGCACGTTTTCTAAAATATTTTACGCATAATTCAAATCATATTATGCATATTTTAGTTGTTTATGCATGAAAAATATAGGTGCTCGATTAATTTTATGGTAGAACGAATATTTTCAAAAATACGATGATTTTACGCTAATATGAAAAAACATTATGAATCCAACGGACACACTGCCAACTAGGGAGATTTTTGAATAAAAAATGAATAAATTTGAAGGAAATACATGTTGGAAATCGAGGGGAAAGCTAAGGAGGTGAGTCCTAGGGTTTTGAGAATTTTTCCTTGTGCACTAGTGTGATTGATGGCTCGGATAGGATGCATGGGGTGTTGGGGCTTGACTAGGTATGAAGGAGGGTTTGTTCTGGTCCTTGTTAGATCTTAGGAAGAGTCCAAGCATGGCTAGGACTCGAGGAAAATGCTAGGGAAGAGTCCATGGGAGTTGGGACTCTTCCCCATGCGCGCATTCAAGGAAGCCTCAGGAAAAGGGGCTCACAGCTTGGTATGGGGTTGGGCTAGGTGGTCAAGACAGTGCCTTAGGATGGTCCAGTGAGTGTTAGGAAGGGCTGGGCTCAATGGTGGCCTGGGTAGAAACCTCCACGCAAAGATGGCAGCAACAGCCGTAGGTGGTGCGCGCATCCCTTGTTCTAATGGCAGGGCTTGCAACATGGATTATGGGCTTGGGGCTGGGACGGGATGGTTCTGATGCTAGTCCAGGGATTTTTATGAGGGGGTTTGATCGGTGGTTACTTGAGTAGAAGGGTCCTAGTTCGAATAGAATCGTAGGAAGACTAGGAAGCAAATCGCGCAGCTTGTTCTGAATTTCTTGGCTTCGTGCATGGGTTCAGGGGCTTGGACTGGGATTGATTGGTTCTGGAAGTAGTCTGGGGTCGACAAGGGTTAGGTGTGCTTGGTGGTGGCTCAAGAAGGAGGAGTCCTAGTTCGAATAGGAGTCCAAGTGAAGGAAGGAAACTCGCGCAGCTTTGTGTCTTTAGCCCAGGGTGATTTGTGCGAGCTAGGGCCTAGTTCTAAGTGTCAAGGTTGGTCAGTAGGGTGCCTAGGTGGGTTGGGTAGGGTCTGGCTTGAGGTGGCTCGAGCGTGGCTTGGTGGAATTGAGAGATGGCTCGCTGTGTTCAATTAAGGGTCAAAAAAGAATTACTAGAACAAAATTTCGAACCATGGGTCCACGAGGGTGTTCATTGCTCACAAGGGTATTTTAGGTAATAAAAAGTTCTGCATGTTTAAAGTTTGGGAAGAAAATATTGAGTTTTGAATTTATTAGGGAATTAAACGCCTCACGAATTGTTAATTAAAGAATTAAATAAAAAGCCTTGAATTATGCTGAATAAAATTATGGGAAAATTAGATTTTAGCTTAAATAGTTATTTGGGATAATCCCATGTCATTAAAAGTAAGAAAAATTCAAAATCGAGAAACATTATGTCTAGGACAAAACTATCATTTTACACTTGGGAATTACGTAAAAGTTTGGCAGCATCCCGAAGGATCATAATGCATGTTAAATGTTTTAAAATGTTGATTTTGATGAAAATATGATATTTTATTATTTATGATAAAGCTGTGCAATTTTTACTGTTAAAAAGCTATTTTTGGAAAGTTATGATATTTTGTGCTTTTAAAAGAAAATGAAAAAAAAATTTGAAAGATGTGAATTGACTGTAACAAATAATATATGTTATTTGAGGGATCCATTTTAAGAAGGAACATTGAACTTACAATTCTGTGGGGATGTCGTGAGGGCAAAATGCCCAGAGGACCTCGAGTACGGGCCAGAGGAACCCCGACGTCGTATTCTCACGGTGGAGCCTAGTGCCCGCCCCCATGGGCCATGTGAAGCTTAAGACAGATCAGTCAACCAAAGGATAAAGGCAGTCGCTTTCGAGGATCAAACTTCACCCAAAATGATAAATGATTGAAAGCTTTACGATTTTATGATATATGATTTTTATATGCCGAAAATTATTTTAAATGGTTTATTTATGTTCAGAAATTATTTTAAATAAAAGTATAATTTTACTGCATGTGCTTGTATCTGTATTACTTGTTTTTCATGTTTAGAACGTGTTGAGTCATTAGACTCACTAGGTTTGAATGATACAAGATTTGATGATATGAGAAAGCGCTGATGCTTGAGTGGATCGGGTGCGGCAGTACACTACCGATGGATATTTATTTTCGCACTAGATTGTTAGATAAAAAATTTAAAGGACTGTTGTTAATGATTTCATTAGAGATTTTTATGCTTTATTTTATGTTAGTTGTTATTTTTAAAGGTCGACGTAGGATTTTTGGTTAGTTGATGATTTAAGGATATTTTTATGCATTTGAGATTCAAATGTTAAATTATTATGATTTATGAAAATTTTAAGTTATTTATGTTTAGCAATTTTCGTGTTTATTAGTAAAAAAAAAAAATCGAGGTCGTTTCAGACGTAGGAGCATTTGAAGTCTCCGAACATCCATAAACAAATTTGTGTCTATTTGTTTATTAGATTTACTTATCATTTCCATTGTTTTAAGGATGCATTGTTGAAGCATTTTATGTGTTCTTCAAATACAAAAATATTACATACAAAGTTTTTGATAAAATGCTTCAACCAAAATAATTTTACTCATTCGACTTTCTTATATTTTAAATGCTTTACAAAATATTTAATCGGTTTCTACGAAAGATTATTTCGAGTGTCTTCCGCTTGGTTTTAACACCAAACTCGATTTAATTCATCAGTGTTCAATATTTCAAGAATCGGGCTATTTTAGCTCAACCATTTATCCCCCTAACCGATCCTAACAGACTTTCCAAGTGGTTCTTACTTATCGGGTGGAAACGTCCTAGTTTATGGTTGTACACCATTAGTCCTTATGACCCAGGATGACATTGTGACTCTATTTCATGCATATGTGTTCTAAAGTTGTGTTTTTGATTTCCAAAATCATGTTTTTTATTGTTTAAGGGGCTGCCATGATTAAGACATGATCAAGGATGGTTTACATGAAATATAGAGTCCTAGGAACACACCAAAAACGCTGCAAAACAAGTAGAACACAAGCTGGAACCAAATATGGCATAGGTTGATCATATGGTTTGGTTCTCATGAGTTGATGGCTTAGCTTGGGTTCGGTTGGGACCAGGACCGATCTAAGATCATGTTTGAGTCAGGGGTGGAGTCCTAGCCACGTTAGGACTCGAACAGCATGGGCTGGGAGGAGTCCTAGCCAACATGGACCCCCACCTGAGAGCCCAAGGATGATCGTGCAGGTTCAACGGGCTTGTGCAGGGTAGATAGCTCGGACAAGGGCCTTACCGCTGGGCTAGGGTGAGTCCTTAGGGTCCTAGGATTGTGCACAAGAGGCTGGTCCAGTGTCTGGTTGGGGAGGATAGGTCCTAGCAACAGCAACGTGGAGTCCAAGCTTGAGAGGAGTCTCGGCTATGGCTTATTCTAGAAGTAGGGCTTCGGTTTTCAAATTTGGGTTGGTTCCTAAGGGTGATAATGGTCTAGTAGGGTCTAGAAAAGGGTTGGCTCGAGGTTGGCTCATGATGGTTCGAGCATGGCTCGACCAAAAATGGAGAAGGCTCGAGGGTGGCTCGTTCAAAGGTCCTAGGGTTTTTAATGAACAAATAAATCGAAACACGACTCACGGGAGATCAAGTTATGGTTCACGAGGTCTAAAATAATATAAAAAGTCTAATTTTTAAATTTTGGAATTTTATATTGAATTTTGAAATTTTTCGGGATTAAAACGTCTTAAAAATGACTAATTATGAATTAATTAAAAAGCCTATTAATTAAGCAAAATAAAATTATGGGAATTTTAATTTAGGCTTAAATAATTATTTGAGACATAGAGTCAATGAAATTAAGAAAAAGTCAAAAACGTGAAATTTTACGTCAAAGGGTAAAACGGTAATTTTGCACCCAAAAATTAGTAATCGTCATGACAGTGCTCTGATTGCTGTTTTATATGTTAATATGATTATTTTAAATGTTTTTGGTTATGTATACGTTAAAATGTTTATGGATTTTATGATTTAACGTAGACATTTGAAAGACATGTTGCATGCTTTGTTTAAAAGAAAAAATGTTATATGTTTGTTTAAATTTTTATAAAGCGATGAGAATATGAAATGTCGAAGGAAGTGAAGTAATTGCGACTAATACGATGATATGTTGGAAATATCGTGAGGGTTATGGTCCCAGTGAGAGCTCGAAGATCGTGTTTCCTTGTATACGGATATGTATACGATGATATGTTAATACGTAAGGCCAAGGCTCAGTTGACCGGTGAGAGTGTTGCTGATGTCCCCGTCGCCCAGTACTGTGGTTACATGTATATGGATCCATTGCCCAACACGTATACGTAGATGAACATGAAAGTCACAGTTAACGATATGAAATTCAACGAAAAGGAAAAAAGAATACGTATATGTTAATGATAGTATGTATATGAATATGTTTAAGATGATATGAAAATGTTTATGTTTGAAGTTTATGCATGTCATGAAAATGTTATTTTACGTAAAACTATTTTTCACTGTTTCTTGTGGTTTTATATGTATTAGTTGGTATTAGATCCGACCTCTCCAAGTACGGTGTGTTTTGGGGACGAACTAAGCGGAATCTGGTGGGCATGTGAGGCCTGGGGTCGAAGAGGGCGGGGGGTGATTGCCGGTGCCATGAGGTTGCACGGACAATGAGCGGCTCTTGGGAGACTTCTAGGCGGAGGGAACATGGATGAACTGATCTTACACCGGAAGGAGAGGGATTCCAAAACTGTTCAAGCATGAGACTGTGCAGTTGAGGAGGGCTTAAAAGATTTGATATGTACTACTCATATCAAGATGGTGCATATTCCTTTCGGTAGCTCATCACATAAGAACTCCAAAGTTAACTGTGCTTGACTTGGGGCAATTTTGGGATGGGTGATCCACCGGGAAGTTTCCCGGGGTGCGTGTGAGTGAGGACATAAGCACGCTGAAAAGACTCATCTTGGTACAGTGAGGACAGTCGTCGAATCTGGTGCGTCACAAATTTAGAAACAAGCAGTTGTATGCAAAGTTAAAGAAGTGCAAGTTCTGGTTGGATCATGTAACATTTATAGGTCATATTGTTTCTAAAGATGGCATTGAAATGGATCCAGCAAAGATAGAAGTAGTGAAGAAGTGGCATATTCCTACGACAGTTGCTAAGGAACGAAGTTTTCTTGGTTTGGCAGGGTACTATCATCATTTCATTGCTGACTTCTCAAAGATAGCCTTGCCATTGACCACTTTGATAAAGAAGACGGTGAAATTTGAATGGACAAATGAGTGCAACAAATCTTTCAGGTATTGAAGGATAAATTGACATTATCTCTAGTGTTGTCACTTCCTGAGGGAGCTGAAGACTTTGTGGTGCATACTAATTTATGCTTCTCGTCAGCTGAAGGATTATGAGAAGAATTATCCGACTCATGATCTTGATTTGGCAGCTGTGGTATTCGTTTTGAAGATTTGGCGACAAAATTTTTACAGAGTGAAGTTTGAGACTTTCTCGGATCATAAAATTCTTAAATATTTGTTTACTCAGAAGGAATTAAATATGTGTCGGAGAAGGTTGTTGGAACTTGTTAAAGATTAAGATTTCACTATTTGTTACCACCCTGGGAAAGCGAACGTGGTTGTAGATGCATTGAGCCAGAAGTTAGATGTTTTGTTGCGTTTTATGCTTCAGAAACCTTTATTATTGGATTTACAAAGGAATGAGATTGTTTTGGTTGAGAAGTGTACTGTAGCTCGACTTTCAGCTTTGGTTATTCGATCTACTTTGCTTGACAGGATTAAAAATAAACAAACGAAGGATGATCAATTGTTGGAGATGAGGTCTAAGACTGAGCTGAAAGGGAATTCCGAGTTTGAGTCAAACAATGATGGATTGATGACGTTCATAGGTCGTATATGTGTTCCTATTGGTGATAATATTCGACGAGATGTTTTGACTGAAGCTCATACCGCGCCATATTCGATACATCCGGGTAGTACCAAGATGTATCAAGATCTTCGTCAACTATATTGGTGACCAGGTATGAAAAAGGATATAGCATTGTTTTTCTGAATGTCTAACTTGTCAACATGTTAAGATTGAGCATCAGCGACCGGTTGGATTGTTGCAATCATTGCCGATACCTAAATGGAAATGGGAACACATCACGATGGACTTTGTTTTCGGAATCCCAAGGACGCAAAAATGTTATAATTCGATTTAGGTTATTGTTGATTGTTTGACTAAGTCATTGAATATTGTTGAGATCTTGATTTTGGAGTTTGACAAATTAACCGTGAAAAGAGTGAAAAACTGATCGAGAAAACTGAAGATAACTGAACTGAAGGATTCATAAACTGTTAAGTTCAAACTGAAGTGGGTTTGTACAATTTATTGTATAGATCAAAGTCTTTTAGTGAATATCATATTTTCAAGATAGAATGAGTGACGTATGAGTGTTTGAAATCTCCGAACATCCACAAATCTTATGCCCCTTAATTTCAGTTTTATTCTATCTGTCATTCAGTTTATTTCCTCACTTTCATTAGTTAACTAATCGATATTGGCAATAAGATTCCTGAATTAAGCTTATTACTAAATTGACTCTTTATTCGAAAAAGTTGTGAAAACTGTTAACTGTTTATTCAATCCCCCACCCCCCCTAAACACTTTTTCACTCCCAACCGATCCTAACAAGTGTTATTAGACCAAGTTGAATCTTCTTTCAAAATATTTTCATTCTTACATTTGTATATCATGTCTTCATTCAATAAATTCCCAATGTTCTCGGAAGATTTTGATAATTGGAAGATAAGGATGCAGGCTCATTTAGCTGCACAAGACGATGACATGTGGTATGTCATAACTGATGGACCAATGAAGATATAGAGGCAAATAATGCAGTTGTCATAACTGAAGGAGCTCCCCACCACATAGAAAAACCACGAGATGAGTGGACACCAGAAGACAAAAGAAAATCCAATTTGGACAATGTGGTAAAAAACATCTTGTACAAAACGCTTGATAAAATTACTTTCAGCAGGATAAAAAGTGCAATACTACAAAAGAGATCTAGGAGAAGTTAATTCAGCTCTGCGAAGGTAATGAGCAAACCAAAGAAAATATAATATCAGTTGCTATTCAGAAGTTCGATAATATTAAAATGAAGACAGGAGAATCTATGAACGAATATGATGAGAGAGTCAACAGCATCATAAATGAACTAAATTCACTTGAAAATGTGTATTCAAACAAAGAAGTCGTGCTGAAGGTGGTCCGAGATCTTCACAAAGAGTGGGATGTTAAGACCATGGCCATGAGAGAATCAAAGGACCTAAATAAGGTCGAACTACACGATTTATTTGCTGATCTAAAGGCCTATGAGTTTGAGTTGCAAACAAGAGAAGGAGAACCTTCTACACCAGCGGCTACAACTGCTCTTAGTGCTGTAAAACTGGAATTAACTGGTTCAGTTGATAAATCTGCTGATCAGTTAAATAATGACTCAATCCCATTTTTTTCAAAAAAATTGGAAGATTCATGAGATAAAATCAAGGTTCTTTCCGAAGGCAATATCAGAGGAATAACACTAAGGAAGAACCAAATGCTTGCTACAACTGTGGCAAAACTGGACACTTTATTGCTGACTGTCCTAAGCAGAAGAAGGATAGTCGATCCTCAGCTGAAAAGGGAAAGAAGTCATTTGAGCACATGAGAAGAACTAAGGATGATAAGAAATCATTCAAAAAGAAACACAAAGTTCTTCTAGTAAAACTGACAGCGATGAAACAGAAACTGAGAGCTCGTGCAGCTCCAACGATGATGAAGAAGTGAAAAGTCTGATGTCTAATGACACGGAATTGGGAGCAACCAGTGAACAGGTATTCGATTTCAGTTCAACTAACTTTACACGTGAAGAACTTATTTCTACATTACATGACATGGTTAGTGAGTATCACAAGCTTGATGTCCCATTCGAGAAGGCCAAAGTAAAGCAAACTGATCCCAACGACAATAAAACTGAAACTGATGAATCAGTTGAACTGTTGAGTCTTAAAAGGGAGATTGTTGAGCTAAATGCTGAAAAAAGCAAGAATAAATCTACATTTCAGCAGTTAACGCTTGAGAATTCAAATCAAACTGAGCTTATTCAGGCATAGAATAAATCATCAGTTGCACTAGCTGAAATGCAGGATATGCAAAAATCAGTTATCGATAGAACCGGTTTAGGTTTTAGCAGCCAAGATGAACCTTCTACGAGTGATACAAAGCTAGAACTGAAAATGACCAAAGGGAAATATATTCACTTTGTAAAATCAGTTGTGGTACAAGAACAACTTGAGCCGGGTAAACCAGTTGAACAACATATTGAAAATAAGAACAAGGCTAAAAGATATGGAATTGGTTATAGCCCTAAGATTTCATCTAACTCGCGAAGCTGGTCACCTAAAAGGTTCAGCTATAAATACCAGAACTCCCCAAATGGCTATTCCAATTTCTATAACAGTAAATCAGTTCAGAAAAGATATCGGCTGAACAACTAGTTGAACAAGGCTAAAGCACATATTGTTTCATCTGCACACAACACACCAAGCACACACAAGCCGGGAAAAACCATTTGGAACACAGCAAATGGAAAGTCAGTTAGACTGATCCAAGTCTAGGTTCCTAAAGGACTAATCCATTTTGGACCCAAATAAATATGTGTACCAAAATTATTCATTGTGTGTGATTGCAGTTGACATGTACATCAGCCAAGGAATCAATTTGGTATCTGGACAGTGGTTGCTCACGACATATGACAGGGAATGCAAATTTGCTATCCCAGCTGATTAAATACACTGGTCCAAACATCAGTTTTGGAGACAACTCTAAAGGTAAAACTGTGGGTAACTTTATTATTAAAGATGTTTTACTAGTTGAGAATTTGAAGTATAACTTGATTATCATTAGTCAGTTATGCGAAAACAATTTCTCAGTTCAGTTCAACAAACACACTTTCACAGTTAAAGACTCAACTGATGAGATCATTTTAACTGGCAATCGTTGTGGGAATACTTACAAAGTCACTTGGACTGATCAATCTAATGCACCAATATGTTTTGTAGCTTCAAAATCTTCTAAAAACTAGTTGTGACATAAAAGGTTGAACCACTTAAATTTTATGTCTATTGCTCGTCTGAGTAACCATGATCTTGTAACTGGTCTGCCTAAAATCAATTTTTCAAAAGATAAAATATGTTCAGCATGCCAGTTTGGTAAACAAGTAATTTCTTCATTTAAAAACAAGGGTAGTAAATCTTCCTCCAGATGCTTAGAACTGCTAAATATGTATTTTTTGGTCCTATACCAGTCATGAGTTTAGGAGGAATGAAATACACCTTGGTAGTCATTGATGATTTTTCAAGATTTACTTGGGTTATATTTCTTAAATCAAAATACCAAACCGCTGTACAACTGATTAAGCTTTTCAAAATATTAATAAATGAAAAATCAGTTGGAATTGACATAATAAGATCTCATCGAGGAACTGAATTCACCGATCAAAATCTTTCACATTTTTTAGAAAATACTGGAATCAAGCATTAGCTCTCAACAACAAGAACTCCTCGGAAATATTGTGTACCTGATAGAAGAAATCGAACCCTTAAAGAAGCTGCTAGAACAATGCTTGCTGATTCTGGCATTTTCCATATGAGATCTGACATGGAAATAAAAGAGTGGTATCTTACTTCAGATTATTCGGCTGTAGATGTTTTATTTACGATAATGACAAAAATCATTTGAAAGCATTTGATGCAAAATCAGCAGAAGGAATATTTCTGGGTTATTCATCAGTTAGTAAAGCTTATAGAGTATTTAACAAATGCACTTTATGTAACGTCTCGGAAATTTTAAAGTCCACGTGAACAACATGCATGTAAGTTATTAAATTTCTGATGTATTTTAATTAAATGGTTTTAATTGCATGAATTAAATATAGTTTGTATGTTTACACATTTAAAATGTACTTTTCTGCATAAATGCATTAAAATGTATTTTTAAAGGTTACTCAGATTGCGATCGAGGAACAAAGACCGATGGCTGAACAATGGAAAATGTTTGTATTAAATAATTGTTTTTAATTATTTAAAGTAAGGTTGATGCTTTTTATTATTTGTGAAAATAAGGAGTTTTGAGTTAATTTTATACGTCGAGATGTAATTTTTATCGGGATTTGTTTTTCAACAAAAATACGAACATTTTGACAACTCAGCTAATAATTACACAAACTTTCATAAACGAAATAATTTTTAAATGCACAATTTGGCTTATCAGGCTTAGTATAGCCTCTAATGGGACCAAGATTGCACACTTATTATTTATCAAACTTTTAAGCCCAAAACCCTACCCTTTAATTATAAGTACATGCCCCCCACCCAAAAATTGTTACACAAGACTCCTAGCATCAACATCACACGGAACACACGAAGTTTAGCAAGGAAAGTTTATTTTTCAGGATTCAGCCAAGGTTTTTTTGTCGTCGTTCTTTGCATCATCAACGGATTTTCGTGCGTTAAATACGCAACAACACACCATATTTCTTTCTGTCTTGCCCCGGGTCCGAAGCTTCGGTGACATTTGGCATTGTTTAATTACTTGAAAACAATTAAGTCTCGTATCAAAACAAACCAGTATTTTTCATAAAATAATATTATCTTTTACAATGACAATTAAATAAACATTACATCCGAGTTTTCTGAGATGGAAACAAAAAGAGAATAAAATTCTAGAATCTTGATCTCGATCTTTGATTCACCATCCCCAAAAAGCATCTTGCTCTTCCTCATTCAATTGCTCCTCGTTTTTATCTGAAATATGTAAGGGGTGAGTGTTTTGGAAAACACTCAGCAAGTGGGGGGTCGATTGATTTACAATCGTTACATATAGAACTTAGTTTTCTTAAAAAGTTCTTTAACAGACTTTCAAAACTCAATATCCTTAACTTATCATAACAAGAACGAAACGAATATAAGACAGAAGTTATCAGATGACTCAGAATAATTCAAAAACAAATCAGATCATTTCAGAACAAACATAACACAGTTACTCATCTAATTTCCATGGTCAAATTGTCCCCAATATATTAGTCATCTAAGGGGTGAGGCCAGAACATGGTTTTATACCCACCAATGGGGGCCAGAACAGAAAATGATTTTATACCCACCAATGGAGGCCAGAACAGAACTACAATTCTCGTCCCATTTCAAATTATAATCGTTACAGTGCAATCACAGAATTCAGAATGTTTCAGACAGAATGAAAGGATCGGTTAGAAGGTGATAAGTGTTTAGAAGGGGGGGTTGAATAAACACTTACGGATTATATATATTTTTCAAAGATTAGGTTTAGTTTAGTGACAAACTGACACTTGGTATCTCGTCAGTCGATAACAATCAGTTTAACTAAAAAAACAGTTGCGGAAATAAACTGACTGAGAGATAGAATAACTGACTGAAAATAATAACTGAAATAAAATGCACACGGTTTGTTTCTGGATGTTCGAAGAATAGAATAACTCCTACGTCACCCCTTCTATCTCAAAGATAGGATTTTCACTAAAATACTTTGATCAAATACAAGAGTTGTACTGACTCACTTCAGTTTGGACTTAACACTGCCAAAACTGAAACTCTTAGTTCACAAAAACTTTTACAGTGCGTGACTGAATTTAACACGACTGAATGAATCTAACAAAGATTTCATAGTGCTAACAAGCTCGTAAATGTAGCCTTGATTGCTACTGATAAATCTGATAAGAGTGAGCTTTTGATATTTGAATACGAGTAGTGATTTTAGCAGCGTAACAGCAAGCTTGAATAGAATAGTAGTTCGTTCTTGATTTTTCGACTGCTCTTCTCGCCTATTTATAGGCTTCTCTTCCAACGGTAACATTAAATAATATTTGTATCTTTATATCCATTGATTGCCACATCAATATTCCTCTGACAACTGTACACTGCAATCTCTGAAATGCGGTGTTCCACTAAGTAACAGTCTGCTGTGTACCGTTGTCGGTTGAATGTCTTTTCCCGATAACTGATTACGTGTTCAGCTGAAGAATCAACTGCTGGGCAATAGCTGGTAAGGTTTACAACAGTTGTTAGTTGACTGCTCGTTCAGTTTCGTAAATCAGTCGAGTAGTTCAGTTGCGGCTTCACGCGTTCAGTTATTATATAATCAGTTGGTTCGAGATTTTGTCCTTCATTTTGTCAAACACCGAAACTTAGTTTTCAAAAGTTTCCCCTTTTTAGGTGTTTGACAAAACTAAGCAAATAATAACTGATCAACTTAACTTATTGTAGATAAGATAAGAATTCGATTAACTGAACTTCTTCTTAGAGAATTATAATCTTCAAACAATAAAAACTGCTATTCGAAACTGTTAATTTCTGGCTGCTCTTCAACGAGATTCTGACTGCTTTTTCTGTTGACCTAGCTGAGCTTTAATCTCTTCCCCTTTTTTGTCAAATAGATCCATATTATTTGATAACCTCTGAACATCAACTGAAAAGAGGCTGACAGTAGTGGACACATTTAAGATTGCATTAAGCACTGTTTTTTGAAGCAAATCTATTTTCCTTGAGACAGATATCTCCACAAAGTCAACTCGTTTGCAGATTGTGTCTTGAGTTAGGGAGAGACTCTCACTAAGCCTCTGTTCTTTCTAAGTTCCTCTATTCTAAGAGAGATAGAGGTCATAGCAACTTGAATTTTCTTCAGCCTCTCTGAATTGAATTCAACTGAAGAGTCTAGTTTCAGAGAATGAGCAAGTCGAATGTTTTGAATTTTCTTGATATCATCCATCATCTGTGACATGTTATTCTGGATTTCCTGAATCTCTTCAAGTACTAAATCCATGTCTGAGGATGGATGAGGAGATACAGGTTCAGTCATCCTTGGTTCCTGTTCCCTGGTAGTTTGATCAAAGACCACCATAGTCCTGTCAGATTCTACCGTTTCAGCATGTATCTTCTCTGGAACGCTTGCATAATGGCTTCTTCTTGAATAGGAAGAGATGAAGATTGATTCGGAGCAGCAGATGAACTATCCTGCTTATTAAGTTGATGATCTGTGGGAGTTTCAGTTGGAGGTTCAGTGACTTGTGCTTCTGATTGTTGGTCAACTGAAACTTGTTGAGGCTCGTCAGTTGGAAAATTTTCAATAGCATGCAACTGAGCCTCCACAGTGTCAACAGTTTCTAGATTAGTCACAACATGTGATCGAATGAGCACATCAGTTTGAACACTTTTTTCAGCAGAGAAAAAAATGCTGAACTGGTTCCTCAGTGAAAGAGATAGGAGCATCTGTAGCTGCTTGATCTGTTGGGATATCAACTGATTCACTTGAAGGCACATTCGTCTGAAGTTCTTGGGCTACTGACTGAATGATTTCATCGATATTAGCAATTGTCAAGTCAGCGTCCGAATATAGTTGAGGATCAGCAGCAGAAGAAGATTTTGGCACATCCTGAATTGGCTCTACAGTTGTAGCAGTATCTTGTTCTGGGAACGGCTCTTTGTGCTGTGATGAAGGTTCGTCTTCTTCTTCTTCTGAAAGGCCTTCATGATTGACTAATTCCTGATCCATTTCCAGTAATTTATCTGTATTTGCAAATTCATAAGATCTGTGTCTAACTGAGTAAGCACAGCTCGATTATTGTAGGCAGTTAGATTTGTAGGAATGTAGTTGCTCTTGAGCTTCTCAATCAATTGAGCCAACCGTTTGGCTCTTACTTGATCAAAGAAATGTTTTTTCCTCTCACGTACCTGAACAATGGTAGCAGATTTGACCACTTTAAAAACAGCTGCTTCTAGTTTGATGAATTTATGCAGTTGAGACTTCCTTTTCAACTCTTAGGCAACGATGTGAGTTCTAAAATGTGTCCAAGCATCAAAAGTTTTCAGTTTGGATTCAGCAAATGCATTGACCTGTTCCCAGATAAGGTCAATGTGAGTTTGAATCGCGTTTGTTGGTCTGGGATCTTCGATCAACTGGCCTTGCCTTTCTCATCAGAGAAAATGTGCGGAATGTTCAGTCCAGAACGAGTAGTATCCACCAGTTCCTGAATTTTGATTCTTTTGGGTCGAGCAGGAGCAAAGATGGTAGGTCGATCGATATGGATCAAAGGAGCTGTAACTCTTGCTGATTCTTTCTTTTTACCAGCTGTGCTGATGACCTTTTGGATGGATCAATTGATGGAGGTAACTTATCTTTTGCTGAAACTTCAGCTGGAATGGCTTTCAGAGGAATAGCCTGAATAGGCTGTTGAACATCTGATTGCTTTACACTTTCAGTCGGGATGAATTCCAACATTGCTGTCGGCTTGGTTTTTTGGGTCCTTTGTTTCTTTGCAATCTTCGGAGAAGGTGTCTTCTCAGAATTTGATTCACTGACAATAAATTTTCTCTTGATTATCTTCAGCTGAGCTAAAGTTCTGCCCCTCTTTACTAACTTGGGAACATCCTGCTGTGTCCCAATCTCCTTTTTTATCTTTTCTAACTAATCAGGAGAGATGTCCAGTTTAGTCTTGGTGGCTGAACATTCTTGGCGTTGAAGACTTTGAACTTGACTGATTTTTCAGCATTATCAGCCTCTAGCCCCTTGGCCTTCAAAAGATATTTTAATAAACCATTTTCTCCATTAATGAAAAAATATGGTATTACACACAAAGTAACTACTCATTATCATTCTCAAACAAATGCACAAGTTGAATTAGCTAATAGGGAGATAAAGCAAATTTTGGAAAAAAAATGTTAATTCAAATAGAAAAGATTGGTCTCTGTGACTTAATGATGCACTTTAGTCATATCGAACATCTATTAAAACATCATTGAATATGTTTCTCTATAGGTTGGTTTATGGAAAATATTGTCATTTGCCTGTGGAATTAGAACATAAAGCTTATTGGGCGATCAAAACTTTTAATTCAAGCATGGATAATTGCAACATTTTGCGCAAATTGCAACTTAATGAACTTGATGAGCTCAGAAATGATGCGTATGAGAATTCAAGGATTTATAAAGCAAAAACAAAATCATTTCATGATAAAACAATTCTTAGAAAATCTTTTGAGATTGGTAAAAAAGTTTTGCTTTATAATTCTCGACTTCACATATTCCCAAGAAAATTACGATCAAGATGGACATTCCCATATGTTGTAAAGCATGTGTATCCTTATGGAGCTGTGGATATTGAAAACCAAAAAATTGTGATGTTTTTAAAGTAAATGGACAAAGGCTTAAACCATTTTTAGAAAATGAAATCTTTCAAGAAGAGTTTATTTCCCTTTCCGATCCTTCAATTTTTATGTTGCATTTAATTTTTTTTTTTCAGGTTTCCTTAATCTTTTTATTTTCCCGGTTAAATGGCGGATAACGGTACTCCAATGAATCTCATAGCCGGTTAAATCAGTTTTATACAATTGCTGATAAAAAAATTTAAAAAAAAATCATTTCTTTTCTTTTCAAAATGGATGAAATTCTCTCACAAATTTGTAAATATTTTCCCTCTGTTTCTGAAAATGTTCTAAGGAAAATTTATGCAGGTAGGTATGAAAGATTGCGATTTCTAATGCAAAAAGGAATTCCAGAAGATATTCGTCTTGTAATAGAAGCTACGGTCCGATTAGGAGGAGAAGTTCCACAATCATTGCTCATTCGATATTTTCCTGGATTACGAAAAAGCACTTGTGCGAAAAAACGAAGGGCCAAAAGGTTAGGGGTTTGTCATAAGTGTGCAAGATGGACTTGTGGCACACGATGCAGATCTTTGGAATGTGTTTACAATAACAGAGAAGATAAAATTGATTTCTTTAAGAATGGGCTGAGTAAGGAGTCTTTAGATAACATCTTATTGACTCTTGAGACGCACTCTAGTGGACACGTGCATATTGAACTTCTCCGTTAATGGAAAAAATTCCAAGATGAGTGTCATAGTCTTGGGAATCCGAATAAAAAATACCTTGTTTGCCAATTTATAAGAAAATTGGAAGAGAATCATATCCTCGACTCATAGAAGACGTTGAAGCCGTTTTTTGACGTAAAACCAGAGGAAAATTGTGAGCCACAATCACACTACTGTTTATATGCATGTGTGTCATTATTTTTTTTACTGTTTATTCTGCTTACAATTGTGACCCATATTTTTGTCATAATAACATATTACCTCTATAAAATCTCTCATCTTTCTCTCTATTTTCGCAGACAAAAACAAAAGTACAAACATGGCTGGATCCTCTGCACAACATTGAAAAATATTTGTATATTTTGTGGGTCGAGTCCTGGAAAAAATGAAGTGTTTGTAGAAGCAGCAAATAATCTTGGAAAGATATTGGTTGAGAGAAAAATTCACTTGGTATATGGGGGAGATAATATTGGGCTAATGAGATCTGTTTCAACATCTGCTCATCTTGGAGGTAGTCAGGTTTTGGGTATTATTCCTACAGCTTTAGCTGAAGGAAATGTTACAGGTGTTACGATTGGTTAGGAATTAAAAGTTTTTTCTATGTATAGAATCACCAAAATGATTGAAAATTTTGATGCTTTTATCGCACTACCAGATGGTTTTAGTACATTAAAAGAAATTTTTCACACTATTTCTTGGGCACAACTTAATATCCATAATAAACCTGTGGGCTTGTTGAATATCAATAATTATTATGACAGTTTGTTGACATTTCTTGATAAAGATGTGGAACAGAATTTCATTTCAGAAAATTCACGACGTGCTCTTATATGCTTCGAATGCCGACCAATTAATTGATGATTTGGAAGATTTTGTTCATAAGCCTGATCCAATGATAACACAGATCAATTGGTCGCAATCAAGCAGTAACAAAAGAAAGTTGGATCATTGATTAAAAAGTCGTGGATTGGTTTGCGTTTGTTTCAATTTGTTATCTTCAATAAAACACCAAGTGATATCTCTTTCATTATGTACTCTTTATTAATAGTTATTTTGACATTAGAGACAATGTCATATTCTGATTGAGGGGAGAACAAATTAAAAAAAAAAAACTTTAAATTTTTTTTTAAAAAATATTATTTTAAAATAAAACTATGTTTATTGTTTGTATCTTATTAATTTTTGCAAAAATATCATACATTTCATTTTTGAAAGGTTTAAATTAGAAAATGTATTAATCTATCTAAGGATGTTTACATTTTTATTTGAAAAAAAATTCAATTTTAATATTCTGGTCAGTATAAAAATATTATTTATGAAATCTTTTTGAATGATTAATCATTGTGATAAAATAAATTATTAAAGTATATGGCCCAAGATATACACGATAAGAGTGCCTAAAATTTTTAAACCCACACGTATTTTGTGAGTGAGTGGAGAGGATTGAGAAAACTACTTGCGAGCCTTTATTGATGTGGGTACCCGGACGCTAATCAAGTTCTTAATCATCATTGGGACTAATTAATCAATTATAAAACAGGGTCTAATTTTTTTTTTTAAAATGCGGAACGTAGTGAAATCAAACTCATATACATATCAGTATAAAATACAATACAAGTCCTGTACTGCATGCATTCAACTAAACTAAGGTTAAACAGCTAATGTCAAGTGTTCCAACCCTATTATACATCATAATCAAAGTCCGTAGTCTCCACTCTAATCACGATCTTTCCTCATCTCCTGGACCCTGATCCTGTCCCACCTGTTGTCATGTACACATACAGACAAGACAACAGCCGGATAACTCCGGTGAGAATAAATCCCAATATAAATCAACGTAACATGCAATCATATAAATAAATATAAAGCATGTAATCAGGTAACAGATATATGTATCAAAATCTGAAAAATAATCAATCATAGACTGTCGACAATGCTCATAACTTTATCATTCAGACTAGACTCAATCCTAGTCTAGGGATCCCGGTTTCCAAATGTGGTGTTCCTATATCGAATTCCGTAATAGAAGGAACTCTGATCCTATTACTCGATATAACCAAACATGGTGTTCCTATATCGAATTCCGTAATAGAAGAATTCCAATCCTATTTACTCGATATAACCAAACATCCGGTGTCCTGACCTAACCGTCATGGACTGTAGCTCTATCGCTAATATCCTATCTTGAGACATCGTGCAATGTGCCCGTGACGATCCCGCCACTGTCAGGCACTTCCGTCCCAATATTTCTACACTATCCTTTGACATCGTGCAATGTGCCCGTGGTGATCCCACCACTATCATGCACTTCTGTCACAAGATTACTCGTTTGATACCTGCTATTTATAATTCAAGAAAACAAGTACATCAATTTAATCAATGCAAATATCAATGCAATAAAGTAAAGTATGCGATTTAGGGAAACTCAAGTCCAAACCGACTCAAGCCGATCTCCCAATACCACATTGACTTATACCTTTCTTTCGTCGGTTTCTGGCTCAGTCGAAGTCCTGAATTCACAGTCTGTCTGGCAATGACAATATCAATAATATCATGTCAATATACCTTTCAAATTAATCACAATCAGATCAATCTAGATTTAATTCAAAATAAACGGCATAACGGTACAATTTCAATATCCCCGTCAATACAATATCCTCAAATCACAGTTATAATCCATAACCCATATTCAATACCATCCGTAATCCAATCACAATTCAAATCTGTCTGGTATAAATCAATATACCCTAAAAATTCATAACAATTCCATAATCAGTCCGTTTCTCAATCTGACTTCGATTCTATGATGTCTAATATGTCAAGAACAACATACATGAGTTCCATTCATTTCTGACAATATCATAATTCCAAAACATGTCAAAACGTAGTAAAACTTACGTCCAGTTGTAGCTTACATTGCTAGGAACTCGGTATCGAAGTCGGATTTAAAATCAGACGGACGGATTTTGCACAATCGCGATCCTAAGCTTCAAGAAAAATTTTGATAGCGTTTCTCTCGATTTCTCCTTTTTCTGAAGCTTAAGAAATCGTGTGTATATATATATGTTACATGCAGCAAGGCAAATGGCGCATCCTTTGTAATACATGTCTCGCGCATAAGCGCGACATCTATCGGCGCATATGCGCGAGTAATTCTTCACAACTCTCGGGTTGTGTCGCGCATGTGCGCGAATCCAAGTCGCGCATGTGCGCCAACCTTTCTGGATTGCTCGCGCATGTGCGCCGATGCTACTGTCTTGCATCATGGCTACTGCCTTACTCGCGCATATGCGCGCCTACTCTTCGCGCATATGCGCGAGACCTTCGGCTCTCGCACATACATTTTCACACGTATTCTTATTTCGTGTCCCGATTAATCCTATCATAATCATATCAAATTATAATTCAATAATTACAGATTATTAGGATTAAATTTCCGGGCATTACATTTCTCCCCACCTAAGATACGATTTCGTCCCCGAAATCACAGATATTTCAATCATATCATTAAGAGAGAATGTAATTAAAGTCAAAGAAAATTTTACATCAGTGAAATAATTCTGGAAATTCTTGTCTCATATAAGATTCAGTCTCTCAAGTCGCTTCTTCGATGCCATGTCGAGTCCATTGAACTTTCACAAGAAGAATCGTCTTTGTTCTGAGCTGTTTTTCTTTACGATCGATAATCCGGATCGGTTTCTCGTCATAACTCAATGTCTCATCCAGCTCGGTCTCGTCTGGCTGAATCATGTGAGAATCATCAGGGAGATATTTCTGCAGCATCGATACATGAAAGACATCATGTATTCCAGATAATGAAGGCGGCAAGGCGAGTCGATAGGCACGATCTCCTATCTTTTCAAGAATCTCATAAGGACCAACATATCTCGGAGACAATTTCCCTTTCTTGCCAAATCTGACAATACCTCTGAAAGGAGAAATCTTCAGGAATACTCGGTCTCCTACCTCAAATACCAACGGTCGTCGTCTGAGGTTGGCATACTTGGCTTGTCGGTCCTGAGCTGCCTTCATTTTCTTCTGAATCAATTTCACTTTCTCGGTCATATCTCTGATCATATCAGGTCCAGTCTCAGGAACTTCAGAGATATCATCCCAATACAATGGGGATCTGCATTTCTTTCCGTACAACACTTCAAATGGGGCCATCTCAATACTCGTCTGATAGCTGTTGTTGTACGAAAACTCGCAAAGTGGCAATGCATCTTTCCAATTAGTGCTAAAATCAAGCACTACAGCTCTCAGCATATCCTCCAATGTCTGAATCGTCCGTTCTGACTGTCCATCAGTCTGAGTATGATATGCGGTACTCAAATGTAACTTTGTACCGAGAGCTTGCTACAGACTCTGCCAGAAGTGCGAAGTAAACCGAGGATCACGGTCTGAAACAATCAACTTCGGCACTCCGTGCAATCTCACCACTTCTCGGACATAAACATCAGCCATCTGATCATATCGGTAGGTCATTTTGTATGGAATAAAACAAGCGGATTTGGTCAATCGATCAATCACGACCCAAATCGCATCACAACCTCGGGAGGATCTCGATAACTGCGTCACAAAATCCATGGAAATGTGATCCCACTTCCATTCAGGAATGGACAAACTCTGCAACAATCCTCCTGGTTTCTTTCTTTCAGCTTTCACCTGTTGGCAATTCAGACACTTGGCTACAAATTTAGTCACGTTAGATTTCATTTGTTTCCACCAATACTATGCCTTTAAGTCATTATACATTTTCCTGCCACCAGGATGAATGCTAAAACGACTGTTGTGCGCTTCTGACAGTATTCGCTGTCTCAATTCTGAAACATTTGGCACAACAATACGATTATTTACATACAAAACACTATTCCGAACCTGATATTCCGATCGATGTCCAGCTTTGATCATAGCAATTGAATTCTGTACGTTCTGATCACTTTTCTGTGCCTCTTTGATTTTCAATATCAATGCGGTTCAGATCGAATCGCACATAATCTCAAAGGCTGACGATCTGTTTCAAAAGCTAATCCAGACAAACAGCAGTCTTCTATCAAATTCGAAACACCTATCGTCGATAAGGATAGTGCACATACCTTTCGACTCAGCGCATCTGCTGCTGCGTTGGATTTCCCTGGATAGTATTTGATTTCACAATCAAAGTCTTTCAATAAATCCAGCCATCTCCGCTGTCTCATATTCAGCTCTGATTGCGAAAACAGATATTTCAAGCTCTTATGATCAGAATATATATCAAATTTCTCACCGTACAAATAATGCCGCCATATCTTCAATGCAAAGACTATGGCTGCCAATTCAAGATCATGAATTGTATATCGAGATTCATGGGGTTTCAGCTGTCTTGAGGCATAAGCAATCACATGCCCCCGCTGCATCAAAACACAACCCAATCCTCGATGAGATGCATCACAATAAACGACAAAATCACGAGTACCTGAAGAAATCGTCAACACAGGCGCACTGGTTAATCTCTTCTTTAATTCCAGAAAACTGGATTCACAGTCTTCTGACTAAACAAACAGAGCATTCTTCTGAGTCAACTACGTAATCGGTTTGGCAATACTCAAAAAATCTTTAATGAATCGGCGATAATATCCTGCCAAACCCATAAAGCTGCGTAACTCTGGTACAGATGTCGGTCTCGGCCAAGAAATCACTGCCTCAACCTTATTGGGATCCACTGATATACCGTCTCCGGATATAATATGACCCAGAAATATCACATGTTTCAACCAGAACTCGCATTTCGACAATTTAGCATACAGTTTCTCCGCCCTCAAAATTCTCAACACAGTCCTTAGATGATTAGCATGCTCAATCATATTCTTTGAATAAATCAATATATCATCAATGAATATGATAACAAAATCATCTAAATATTTCTGAAAGACGCGGTTCATCAATCCCATAAATACCGCCGGTGCATTCGTCAAACCAAATGGCATGACAATAAATTCATAGTGTCCATACCTGGTTCTGAATGCTGTCTTAGAAATATCAGAGTCCCTGACTCTCAGTTGATGGTTTCCAGATCTCAGATCGATCTTGGAATATACAGATGAACCCTGCAACTGATCAAACAGATCATCAATACGAGGCAATGGATATTTATTCTTTACCGTTGCCTTGTTCAGTTGCCGATAGTCGATACAAAGTCTCATCGACCCGTCTTTCTTTCTCACGAACAGTACTGGAGAACCCCAGGGAGATACACTCGGTCTAATATACCCCTTGTCCAGTAAATCCTCCAACTATTCTTTCAACTCTTTCAATTCGATCGGTGCCATCCTGTATGGAGCTCTCGAAATCGGAACTGTTCCTGGCATTAACTCAATGCTGAAGTCTATCTCTTGAATCGGAGGCAATCCAGGAATCTCATCTGGAAAGACATCAGCAAACTCACACACCACTGGCAAGTCCGCCAATGATGGGCTCAACTTCAGTAAATCAACTGAATATACCAGGAATCCATCCGCTCCCTTCTGCAATAGTCGAGTCATATTAATTGCAGATATCAAAGGAATTCTAGCACGAGAACCCTTACCATAAAATTTCCACTCCTCAGCTATCTCAGGTCTGAATCGAACTATTTTGTGGAAGCAATTGACTGTAGCTCGGTACTTGGTCAACATATCGATACCGACAATACAATCAAAATCAGATAAACCAAGCACAATACAGTCTAACTCAATCGTATGCCCATCGTACTGCAGTATACACGATTTAACAGATTTTACTGATATCAAACATGTTCCTAACGGAGACGTGACAGACACTACTGCAGACAATGACTCAATAGGCAATGAATGCATCAACGCAAATCGCTCAGATATAAATGTATGAGATGCACCAGTATCAATCAGTACATATGCAGGATAACCAGAAATAAAACAGTTACCTGCCACAACATCATCAGTTGCATCCTGTGCCTGCTCCTCAGTCAAAGCAAAAACTCTGGCCTGCTGTCTCGGAGGCTGGCTCACTGTCTGGCCCCATCCTGGCCTCTGCTGTGACTGAGTAGGCGGTGCTGGCTGAAAAGTATGAACGGCAGATGGTCGTCTACCGGTTTGAGCCACTGATCCCGATGACTCAGCTGCCTGCGATCCCTGGGCACTCCTCTGTGGGCACACTCGAGCAAAGTGTCCCTGATGTCTACAAATACGACAGCTGCCAACCACTCGTCGGCACTGATCTGTGGAATGCCTCCCTCCACAAGTACCACAGTACGGTCCTGTATAACTCTGGCCCTGACTGGTCTGTCTAGAGCCACTCGAACTGGACGAGCTAGTTCCTGATTTCTTGAATTGCTTCCCTCTAGCCTTCAAGAAATCCCTCTTCCTGCTACTGCTGCTGCCACCTTCAAATCGAGGAGGTGGTTGTTGCTGTCCCGATACTGGAAGCACAAACGAAGCCTCTCTCTGTCTCATCAGACCTGCTTCGGCTCCCTTGGCTCTATTCAAGGCATCGGTGAAATTCTTTGGCCTCCCGGTATTCACCAAGGTAAAGATTTCAAGATTCAGGCCATTTATGAACTGGTCCGCAACGGCCTCATCATGTTCGGCTACGTGGGGAGCAAATCGAAGCAGTGTAGAGAACTTAGCCACATAGTCCTCAATGTTTAACTGGCCTTGTCTCAAGTTTGCAAACTCGGCTCCCTTGTCCTTCCTATAAGATACTGGAAAGAACCGTAGATAAAATTCAGACTTAAACACATTCCAGGTAATGGCCGTACCTCGTTGTTCCAATGCCCGTTTCGTCGTGATCCACCAGTGTTTAGCAACATCATGCAGTTGGTGTCCTATCAGTTTCACCCTCTTTTCCTCCGTATATTCCAAAGATTCGAACATCGCTTCAATATCGTCCAACCAACTTTCACATTCCACGGAATTCTCTGTACCTTTCAAAGTCGGTGGATGAAATGACTGAAATCTTTTCAACAGTTTCTCCATTGGTGTAGGAGTCACATCCATGGGAGGATTCGATGTACTCCCCTGTTCTGGTATTCTTCTCGGAGGCATATCTGAAATCAAAAGGATTAACAACCCCAACCCAAAGTTTTATTTCAGTCCTCCTCCGATCATCTTACTGCTGATCCAGAATCGGCTCTGATTTGTTCTCAATAATACATGTTTTCAAATCAAGTCAGATAAACAGACAAACATGTATTATAAAGCAGTAAATCATGCTAGCAATCAAAAGCAGGAAAGAAAACACATTCTACCCCGCTCACTAGCTCCTATCTCAATCTCAAGGATCTATCGCTCTGATACCACCTGTTGTGGGGACTCGGACGCTAATCAAGTTCTTAATCATCATTGGGACTAATTAATCAATTATAAAACAGGGTCTAAAATATTTTTTTTTTAAAATGCGGAACGTAGTGAAATCAAATCATATACATATCAGTATAAAATACAATACAAGTCCTGTGCTGCATGCATTCAACTAAACTAAGGTTTAACAGCTAATGTCAAGTGTTCCAACCCTATTATACATCATAATCAAAGTCCGTAGTATCCACTCTAATCACGATCTCTCCTCATCCGGATAACTCCGGTGAGAATAAATCCCAATATAAATCAACGAAACATGCAATCATATAAACAAATATAAAGCATGTAATCAGGTAACAGATATATGTATCAAAATCTGAAACATAATCAATCATAGACTGTCGACAATGCTCATAACTTTATCATTCAGACTAGACTCAATCCTAGTCTAGGGATCCCGGTTTCCAAATGTGGTTTTCCTATATCGAATTCCGTAATAGAAGGAACTCTGATCCTATTACTCGATATAACCAAACATGGTGTTCCTATATCGAATTCCGTAATAGAAGAATTCCAATCCTATTTACTCGATATAACCAAACATCCGGTGTCCTGACCTAACCGTCATGGACTGTAGCTCTATCGCTAATATCCTATCTTGAGACATCGTGCAATGTGCCCGTGGCGATCCCGCCACTGTCAAGCACTTCCGTCCCAAGATTTCTACACTATCCTGTGACATCGTGCAATGTGCCCGTGGTGATCCCACCACTATCAGGCACTTCTGTCACAAGATTACTCGTCTGATACCTGCTACATCAATCCAATCAATGCAAATATCAATGCAATAAAGTAAAGTATGCGATTTAGGGAAACTCAAGTCCAAACCGACTCAAGTCGATCTCCCAATACCACATTGACTTATACCTATTGTTGGAAACAAGATTCTGGAGTTTGACAAAACGTAAATCAATCAATTAACAAAATATGAATCAACTGATGTGCACAAGCATATTCGGCAACTGAAGACAGTTGATACAATGATACAAAGTAAAATGATCAGTTGAAACTGATCAGTTAAAAACAGAGTGTCTTAAAATCTTCTCAACTGAAGACATCTCGGGAAAGACCAAAGGAGACAAACAAATTACAAGAGCGTAGCACCTCGATCATTACATCATATAACAATGTGTTTCGGCTATTGCAATTAAGACGCCGTATCACAATCAATGAAGAGAACATTGCCCAAGGAATGATGAAGTGGTAATCAACGGATACTAAAATTCAAATACATATCAAAGTTACCGTTGAAAATGAAGTACAAATATAACTGAAGAACAGCAGAAAAAGGGAGACAATCATTCAATCTTAAGCTTGTTGTTACTCTGTCAAAATCTCAGCTCACTCTCATTTGAATTACTCGTAGCAATCAAGGCTACAATCTGAGCTTATTAGCACTCTCTAAAAGCTATTAGACTCAATTGTGCTAATATCAGTTACGTACTGAAAACATCGTGTATAACTAAGAGTTTCAGTTTTGGCAGTTGTAAGTCCAAACTGAAGTGGGTCTGTACAAGTGCTGTACTTGATCAAAGTCTTTTAGTAAATATCCTATCCTTGTGATAGAAGGGGTGACGTAGGAGTAATTAAATTCTCCGAACATCCAGAAACAACTCTTGCATATTTCTTTCAGTTTTGTATTCTATCTTTCAGTCAGTTACTTTCCGCAACTACTCCAGTTTAACTGATTGTTATTGACCAACAAGATTCCGAGTTTCAGTTTGTCACTAAACTGAACTCAAATATTCTTAAAGAACAATTTTAAGTGTGAGTGTTTATTCAACCCCCCATTCTAAACACTCTTAGTGTGATAACCGATCCTATCAAGTGATATCAGAGCAGTTGAATCTTGTTTTTGAATACTTCTGATCTATAAATCTGTTAGCATGACTTCTTTCAATAAAATTCCTATGTTTTCAAGAGAAGATTTTGATGACTGGAAAATCAGAATGCAGGCTCACTTAGCTACACAAGATGATGATATGTGGTTTGTCATAACAGACGAACCCATGAAGATTATGAAAGCAAACACAGCAATAGCCATAACTGAAGGGGCGCCATAGAGAATTCAGAAGCCCAGAGAAGAGTGGACAACTGAGGACAAGAGAAAAGTCAATCTTGACAACGTGGCCAAAGATACTCTATACAGAACACTGGATAAAGCAACCTTCAACAAAATAAAGATGTGCAAAACAGCAAAAGAAATTTGGGAGAAGTTGATTCAGTTATATGAAGGAAATGACCAAACAAAAGAAAATAAACTATCTGTTGTTGTCCAGAAATTTGACAATATCAAAATGAAGGTTGGAGAGTCAATGAATGAGTATGATGAAAGGGTGAGCAGTATTGCAAATGAATTAAATGCACTCGGAAAAGTGCACACTAACAAAGAGGTTGCATTAAAAGTAATGAGAGGTCTTCCAAAGGAATGGGACGTCAAAACTATGGCTATGAGAGAATCAAAAGACTTGAACCAGATCGAAATTCATGAACTATTTGCTGATTTAAAAGCTTATGAATTTGAAATGCAGAACAGAGAAGGAGAACCATCTACTCCTACAACTACAACTACCTTAGCAGCTGTCAGAACTGAATCAAGTAGTTCAGCTGAGAAATCTGCTGATCAGTTAAGCAATGATGCAATGTCATTATTCATCAAAAAGTTCGGGAGGTTCATGAGAAAGAACCAAGGAAACTTTCAGAAGCAATACCAGAAAAATAATTCAAAAGAAGAAACAAATGCTTGCTACAATTGTGGCAAAACAGGTCATTACATTGCAGACTGTCCTAATCCTAAAAAGGACAGTCAAGGGTCAACTGACAGAAGAAAGAAACCAATGAGCATAAGAGAAGGCCCAGAGATGATAAGAAAACCAACAGAAAAAAATACGAAGTTCTATTAGCAGAAGAAAACAAATCCAAATGGGCAGAAACTGTTAGTGATGAATCAGAACCAGAAAGCTCATATAGCTCAAGTGATGAAGAGGAAGTCAAATGTCTAATGGCAAATGATGCTGAAGCAGAATCTACAAGTCAACAGGTATTTGATTTTAGTTCAATTGATTTTACAAGAGAAGAACTCATTTTGACATTGCATGATATGGTAAATGAATACCAGAAACTTGCATCATCATTTGAGGAAATGAAATCGAAGCAAAATGATCCCATAGACAACAAAACCAAAACTGATGAATCAGTTGATGATTTGAGTCTAAGAAGGGAAATTGCTGAGCTAAAAGCGGAGAAAAAGAAAGATCGGTCACTGATCCAGAAATTGATCCTTGAAAATTCAAAACAGACTGAACTCATTCAATCTTGGAATAAGTCTTCTACTGCATTGAATGAGATGCATAATTCTCAAAAATCAGTTTCTGACAAAACTTGTTTAGGGTTCAGTAAACAAGGAGAAACACTTTCAAAAGATACACAACCACAGTTGACCGTAAACAAAGGAAAGTACATTCAATTTTTCAGATCAACAGTAGATCAAGAAAAATTTGAGCCTAGCAAAATGAATGAACAATCCATTGAGAATATGTATAAGAGCAAAAGACATGGAGTTGGTTACAGTCCAAAAATCTCTACTGACTCAGTAAGTCAGTCATCAAAAATGTTTGGAAGGAATCGTTCAAATAAGTATTCGAATTATCACAACTGCAAACCAGTCCAGAAAAGATACAGACTAAACAATCAGTCGAACCAAGTCAAAATGCATACTGTGTCATCTATACAACACACACCTAACACACAGAAGCCGAGAAAAACAATTTGGAACACAGCTACTGGAAAGACAGTTAGACTAATCCAAGTATGGATTCCAAAGGGACTAATAAGTCGTGGACCCAAATAGATATGGGTACCAAATCATATTATGTGTGTGCTTGCAGGTAACAGGTACAGATAAAAATTCAATATGATATTTGGACAGCGGATGCTCACGACATATGACAGGAGATGCAAGTATGCTATCTCAACTGACCAAATATAGTGGTCCAAACATCAGTTTCGGAGATAATTCCAAAGGTAAAACCGTGGGTAAGGGTAAGATTATCCATGGTAACTTTACTATTAAAGATGTATTATTGGTAGAAAATCTAAAGTATAACTTGATTAGTATAAGTCAGTTATGAGACAATGGATTTTTGGTACAATTTGATAAAAACTCATGCACCAGTTTGCTTCATTGCTTCAAATTCATCTCAAAACTGGTTATGGCATAAAAGATTAAATCATTTAAACTTTAAATCCATTGCTTATCTGAGTAAACATGAACTTGTAACTGGTTTGCCCAAAATAAATTTTTCAAAAGAAAAACTTTGCTCATCATGTCAGTATGGAAAACAAGTACGATCTTCTTTCAAAAACAAGGGCTGTAAATCTTCATCCCGATGCTTAGAACTATTGCACATGGATCTCTTTGGTCCAATTCCAGTCATGAGCTTAGGGGGAATGAAATACACCCTGGTGGTCGTAGATGATTTTTCAAGATTTACTTGGGTTATATTTCTAAAATCCAAAGACCATACGGCTGCACAACTGATTAAACTCTTCAAAAGACTTTTAAATTAAAAATCAGTTGGGATTGATCGAATCAGATCTGATCGAGGAACTGAATTCATCAATCAAACACTTTCAAACTTTCTAGAAAATGCTGGAATCAAGCATGAGCTCTCAGCAGCAAGAACTCCTCAGCAAAACGGTGTAGCTGAGAGAAGAAATCGGACCCTAAAAGAAGCTGCTAGAACAATGCTTGCTGATTCTTGGATTTCTCAAAGATTTTGGGCAGAGGCAGTAAACACTGCGTGTTATACTCAGAACAGATCGATGATTAAGAAGAATCATATGAAAACACCATATGAGATCTGGCATGGAAGAAAAAGTATAATCACCTATTTTAAAATATTTGGTTGTAGATGCTTCATTCATGATAATGGTAAAAATTATTTAAAGGCATTTGATGCCAAATCTGCAGAAGGAATCTTCTTTGGATATTCATCAGTTAGTATAGCTTATAGAGTCTTTAATAAGAAAACTTTAAATGTTGAAGAATCTGCGCATGTTAATTTTGATGAACATGTACTAACTGATAAACCAACTGATCAAGTTAAGCTAGCTGATCGATTGACAGATATTAGTTTGGACGATGATGATAAAGATGAAATTCATAACAATCAAGACATCTTCCAAACACCAAAACCAGAGATTTTAGATCAATTAAATGAGCATGAAGTCAATGACAACAATCAGTTATTAAGGAAACTGATAACATTCAAATACCAGCTGTTTGAGACATCAACTGAAGCTGAAAATCGCACTCAGATGCCAACTGAAGAAGTTGCTGATGAAACAAATACAGAATACAGATGGAGAAAATCACATCCACCTCATCTGGTAATAGGAAATCCATCTGATCCTGTAAGAACTCGCAATAAAATGTTAAATTTATTTATTCACTCAGCTTTTGTCTCACAACTGGAACCAAAGAAAACTGATGAAGCTCTTGCTGATCCCAACTAGGTAAATGCTATGCAAGAAGAGCTGAATCAGTTCACTCACAATAACGTCTGGAACTTAGTTCCAAGACCAACTTCAAAAACCATTATAGGTACGAAATGGGTTTACAGGAATAAGCTAAACGAGGATGGCTCAGTTATACGCAACAAAGCAAGACTAGTAGCACAGGGATATAGGCAAGAAGAAGGAATTGACTATGATGAGACGTATGCTCCAGTTGCAAGATTGGAAGCAATCAGGATATTTCTTGCTTATGCATCCCACAAAAACTTCAAAGTTTATCAGATGGATGTGAAAAGTGAATTCCTAAATGGTCAGTTACAGGAAGAAGTATATGTCGAACAACCTCCAGGTTTTATTAATCACAAATTTCCTGATCATGTATATTATTTAAACAAAGCATTATATCGTCTTAAACAAGCTCCCAGAGCTTGGTACGAAACTCTTTCAAAATTCCTAACTGATCATGATTTCTCAGTAGGATCAGTTGATAAGACCTTATTCAAATTTACTAAAAATAATCATATCTTATTAGTTCAAATTTATGTTGATGATATAATTTTTGGGTCAACTAACCCCAAATTGTGTGAAAAGTTTGCTAAGTTAATGCAGGATAAATTTGAAATGAGTATGATGGGTGAACTGACATTCTTTCTTGGACTGCAAGTGAAGCAACTGGAAACTGGTATATTCATTAGTCAAACAAAATATACAAAGGAGCTGCTAAAGAAATTTGGTATGGAATCATGTTCAGCAGCAACAACTCCCATGAGCTCATCAGTTAAACTAGACATTGACGAAGGGGGAATATCAGTAGAAGCGACATTATACAGAGGATTAATAGGTTCATTGCTATACCTAACAGCCAGTCGCCCTGATATTGTTTTTGCTGTCTGTATGTGTGCCAGATTTCAAGCAAACCCTAAGCAATCACATTTCTCAGCAGCCAAAAGAATTCTGAGATATCTTAAGGATACACAAAATGTTGGATTATGGTATTCCAAAGACTCCACCTTCAATTTAGTTGGATACTCAGATGCAGATTATGCAGGATGTAAGCTTGATCGTAAAAGTACAAGTGGAACTTGTCAGTTCTTAGGAGATAGACTGATCTCTTGGTTCAGCAAGAAACAGACATCTATAGCTACATCAACTACTGAAGCAGAATATCTTGCTGCTGGTAGCTGCTGTGCACAACTGATTTGGATTCAGCAACAACTGATTTGGATTCAGCAACAACTGAAGGATTATGGAGTCAAGTCAACTGAATCGCCCATATTTTGTGATAATACAAGCACAATTGCCATTACTTATAATCCAGTTCTTCACTCAAGGACCAATCATATAGATGTCAGGCATCACTTTATCAGGGATCATGCATTGAAGAAGGATATTCGACTAGAATATATTTCAACTGAACAGCAAGCAGCTGACATCTTCACAAAACCATTACCCGAGGCAAAGTTTTCTTATTTTAGAAATATACTTGGCTTAATTGAGGTGTCTTAGAAATTATTAATGTTGCTTCACTAACAGAATTATATGCAAAAAATAAGAACACAACAAATCGAAAATAACATTTTATTACGCATACCAACGTTTCCAGTTTACAGAACATATCATGGCATCAACTGAATCAAGCCATGCTCTAACCCAATCATTTAATTCATAAATTCGAACTCTAGCAAATGCCCTAGATTTTGAAATCTTATCAACAACATGCCACTCCTTCCACAACAACGCCTCCAATAGACAATTGTCTTCAACCAAATCTCTAACATGCCTAACTTCAAAACGTGCAAGATACTTCAGTGCTCTTGCCTCCTGAGCACGAGTAGGAATAGCACCACTGTCACTAACCCTCTTCAATTCATGAATTTTCTCCCATGTTGTCAACACCTTCTGCAGGACATATCTTTCCATTTTTCTTTTGATATCTGCTAAACGAGGAGCTGATTGCTCAGTCACATGGACATGAGTGCTGCAGCATGTATCAGAATCCGACATATTGAAATATTTTGAATTGATATTGCATCACATTCTAATCACTATCATCTTATTTATAGGAAAAAGACGTTGGAGAAGCTGAAGAGTCTCAAGTCAATTAAAGAGGCTTTCACATATACCGAGGACTTTTAAGTTATCAGTTGTTCATTATCAACTGACACTAGTTTGATTTTCATTAACAGCCGTTTAATTAGTATCAGTTCATAATAAATTTATGATAATTAGTTTCTTAACAGTTCACTTGTTTACTTATCACAACTGGTTTTTCTTGTTTGCTCATAAGTTTACAACTGATGAATTTCACACAGATCATTATGTGCAGAAATAAAGAAAAATGACGCATTATCAAAATAAACATTTTATTTATCCATAAATTTTGTAGAGAACAACATGTTGATAAGTTTCTTCAACACTAGCTATCCACATCTTCATCCAAACAGCCAAAGCTGAGGAAGAAGTCTTGGAGAAGCTGTGAGAAGAAGCAATGTCGTTAAGGATCTCCAGCTCCTTGCGAAGCATCAGCTCATAGAGATGGCCTTCCTTGAAAGCATCCACCTCTACAGAAATATTTAAGTGCCTTCGCACCTCTCTCAGCTGGGCCATCCGCCTGAAAGTGGTAACCCTCCCAGAATTGTACAGAAGCTCCAGCTCCTGTAACTCTTCCCAATAAGGAAGACTGGTATAAAAAACTTTGTCCTCTATGGCAGCTTTTTCAGCTTCAAGCGAAAGTGGAGAGACGTTTGAACTGCTTACTCCTTCCATTTTTTCTGATACTAGTGTCTAACTTCTCTACTTTTATTTATAGGTCAAGACGAGGAAAATAAAAAGACACTTCCTTAAATGACGATTACTCTACTAAGCCTCAAGATTTTCTTAATTAATCAGCATTATTTTATTTTAACGCATTTATTTAGGGGGAATGGTGGTTTAAGAGGTTAACCGAGAAGACAGTTGTTAGTGTATTCTCAACTGAAAGGACTCAGCTTCACTAACTGATCGATCAGTTGACAATTTCACTAATCTTCTCATATAAGTTAATTAATTAAATCTATTATATTCCAAATCAAATGACGTGACTGTCTGCCAAATCATGATGAATTTCAGATTATAACGTGGACACATTTTTAACATTTCAAAATTGTACACACGCTTACAACACACGTACACACATTTTTTATTCAAAATTTTTCCTGGACTGACACGTGTCCAATAATTCAAACAGTCACAAACAAAAGTACTTTACCCGCTTTGATTCAGTTCGTCTTCCTTACATTCACGATTATTCTATTCTCAAAGCAAATCTATAATTTTTGTCTCAACAGGAAATCACTCAGCTATCAATGGCAACTCAAATTCCTGCTCATATATTGAATGCAATGGTCATCGATTTTAACTCCGTTCTATCAATTCAAGAAACAGATATTAAGGATGTATTTCTAAAGCTTGAATCAGCAGGTCTCAGGAAGTTCTTAGGACAATCTTCCCAGAAGATATATCTCAAAGAGGTCAACAAATTCTACAGAAAAGGATTTATCACTACTAATGACACTATATATGTGACTATCAATGATCAGTTGTTACGTCTTTCTGAGGAATCTTTCGGAGAAATTTTTTCTTTACCAACTGATGGTTATGTGAATTTTTCTGAAGTGAAAACTCAGGACATTGAAGAAATGCAATCCCGATTATCTGTTGATGGACAAAAAATCAAGGTTTCCGATCCAAAGAAGGAACTGAAACCAAAATTCAGTTGCTAGCTGATATCGTAGCAAAGGGAATATTAGAAAAGAGCCGGTTCTTATGCTGCTCTTACACTCGAGAAATTCCAGGTAATGACCATAATCATGAGTGAAAATAAAGTAAATTGGAGATGTATTCTGTTTAACATCTTGAAGAATATGCTCAAGTCATCCAAACAATCATGTGGCTTTGCTATCCAGATCAGTTATCTTTTAAAATTGAAAGGTTTAGTAGCTAAAAATGCTGAAATATCATCAAAATTCAAAGTTTTTACTGCCGAAAACGTCTTGGTATCAAGGACCAAACTGGAAGTTGAACCATCACCAGTTAAGAAGGTCAAAATAGCAAAACGAAAACTGATTCTCAGTGAATCAGACACAGAGAAAACTCCTTCACCTAGGCTTGTCAAAAGACCAAGGACTAAAATAACCAAAACAACAACAACAATGGAAGTTATTCGATCAGCTGATCAACAACCCATTCAAGCCATACCCTTGCAGGTACTCTCACCTGATGAACAGTTACCAAAGCCAAGACAACAGCTAAAGTTAAAGCCCCATTAACCCTTGTGAATCACCCTACCATCTTGCCAAGGGCCAGATCTAAAGGTATAATATTAAGGGAACCAGTGCAATCAACACACTCAGGGATGGATCTTCTTCACACTCTTTCAACTGACAAAGGAAAAGGACAGCTAGTTGAAGAACCCCGGCCATCCAATGTGATTCAAACACACATTGACCTTGTTTGGGAACAAGTCAATGCATTTGCCACATCACAATTAAAATCTTTTGTCCGTTGGAAAAGCTTCAGAACAGATATCTTTGCCAAAGAACTGAAGCATAGATCTCAACTGAAAAATTTCATCAAATTAGAAGCAATTGTGATGAAAGTAGTCAAAGCTGCTACAATCTCACAAGCATTAGAAAGGCAGAAATACTTCTTTGATCAGATTCGCGTCAAAAAGTTAGCAAGAATGGTAGCACAGCTGAAGTCCAACTACCATCCAACAAGTCCAACCGCATACAATGATAGAGCTGTGTTCACTCAACTGGACGCAGATCTTAGTAGCCTGCAAAGGGAAATAAGATTTTGGGAAGAAGATCAGGAACTGGTTATTCATGAAAAACCTTTCAACTCAAATTCTGAAAAAGATTTATCCTTCTCTCCACAGAAAAAACCATCTCCACCACAGTCAACTGAAAACCCAGTTCAGGAAATACCTCAATCTTCTCAGAAAGAACAACAGTTATACTCTGAAGAATAACTATCCTTGGCAAACATCGATGAAATCATTCAAGCTGTTGCATTAGAAGCTCAGTATGACTCAGTTGCTCAGTCAGCTGAACAACCAGAGCAAGATATTAAAATATCATCTGAAGCTCCAACTGAGTCACTCATTGATGAAAAAGTTATATCTGCTCAAACTAAAGCTCAAACTGAAGTACATGTTCAGTCAGAAAGTTCTGCTGAACAAGTTGTTCAAACTGACGAACAAGCAAAACCATCAGACCCAGAAACTGCTGAACATTAAGAAATTCAGTTGCTCACTCAATCAAAAGAGCAGGAACAAAGTCCAGTTAATCCTCCACAAGAAGCCTCTATGCATGAACCATCCATCTCCATCATTCAGGCAAACAGACCATTATTTGATCAAAATCAACCATCTTCATCTCAAATTCAAGAAAACATTCCAACTCAATCTACGGTTGGAACAATGGAAACTAATCAAGCATTAGTTCTTTTTGGACAACCATCAATGCATTCAGATCCACCCAACCAGCAACCATCAATTCAATCTACAGAAATGGATACTGTTCTTGAAGAAATTCAGAACATACAGTACAGCATGCAGCAGATGATAGCTGAAATCAAGAAAATTCAACACGAACAGCTGTCGCATTCTGTCAAATTAGATTCTTCGATTGAATTTGACTCAGCAAAACTAAACAATCTTCAAGACAACATGGATTCTCTTAGCAAGACTGTGCAAGAAATGAAGCAAGGGCTAGTTGGATCATTCTTTACAACTCAGAATGTAATCAGTCAGAGAGTTGAGCAACTGGAAACCTCTGTTTCTAATCGAATAGCATCACTTCAAACTTCCTTCACAACTGTCGCCTCAAGCCTCTCAGCAGATGTAAAACTTCTATCCATTGACGTCCGAAAACTGTTAGATAAAATGGAGGTATTTGACAAAAAGGGGGAAGGACAAAGCAACTGAAGAAGATTTAAACTGAAGAAGATTTAAACTGAAGAGGATTTAAACTGAAGAAGATTTAATCAGATTATTTACTCTCAGATTTTATGTTATCTACAAGGAATCCAGATATTATATTATCTACAAGAAACCCAGTTATTTTATAATTCAGCTGCATAGTCTACAAAGAACTCAGTTATCCGATCTTAAATCACTTGGTTTTGTCAAACACCATAAAGGGGGAAATTGTTGGAAACAAGATTCTGGAGTTTGACAAAACGTAAATCAATCAATTAAAAAAATATGAATCAACAGATGCGCACAAGCATATTCGGCAATTGAAGACAGTTGATACAATGATACAAAGTAAAATGATCAGTTGAAACTGATCAGTTAAAAACAGAGTGTCTTAAAAGCTTCTCCACTGAAGACATCTCGGGAAAGACCAAAGGAGACAAACAAATTACAAGAGCGTAGCACCTCGATCACTACAGCATAGAACAATGTGTTTCGGCTATTGCAATTAAGACGCCGTATCACAATCAATGAAGAGAACATTGCCCAAGGAATGATGAAGTGGCAATCAACGGATACTAAAATTCAAATACATATCAAAGTTACCGTTGAAAATGAAGTATAAATATAACTGAAGAACAGCAAAAAAAAGGAGACAATCATTCAATCTTAAGCTTGCTGTTACTCTGTCAAAATCTCAGCTCACTCTCATTTGAATTACTCGTAGCAATCAAGGCTACAATCTGAGCTTATTAGCACTCTCTAAAAGCTGTTAGACTCAATTGTGCTAATATCAGTTACGTACTGAAAACATCGTGTATAACTAAGAGTTTCAGTTTTGGCAGTTGTAAGTCCAAACTGAAGTGGGTCTGTACAAGTGCTGTACTTGATCAAAGTCTTTTAGTGAATATCCTATCCTTGTGATAGAAGGGGTGACGTAGGAGTAATTAAATTCTCCGAACATCCATAACAACTCTTGCACATTTATTTCAGTTTTGTATTCTATCTTTCAGTCAGTTACTTTCCGCAACTACTCCAGTTTAACTGATTGATATTGACCAACAAGATTCCGAGTTTCAGTTTGTCACTAAACTGAACTCAAATATTCTTAAAGAACAATTTTAAGTGTGAGTGTTTATTCAACCCCCCTTTCTAAACACTCTTAGTGTGATAACCGATCCTATCACCTTTCTTTCGTCGGTTTCTGGCTCAGTCGAAGTCCTGAATTCACAGTCTGTCTGGCAATGACAATATCAATAATCGCATGTAAATATACCTTTCAAATTAATCACAATCAGATCAATCTGGATTTAATTCAAAATCAACGGCATAACGGTACAATTTCAATATCCCCGTCAATACAATATCCTCAAATCACAGTTATAATCCATAACCCATATTCAATACCATCCGTAATCCAATCACAATTCAAATCTCTCTGGTATAAATCAATATACCCTAAAAATTCATAACAATTCCATAATCAGTCCGTTTCTCAATCTGACTTCGATTCTATGATGTCTAATATGTCAAGAACAACATACATGAGTTCCATTCATTTCTGACAATATCATAATTCCAAAACATGTCAAAATGTAGTAAAACTTACGTCCAGTTGTAGCCTACGTTGCTAGGAACTCGGTATCAAAGTCGGATTTAAAATCAGACGGACGGATTTTGCACAATCGCGATCCAAAGCTTCAAGAACAATTTTGATAGCGTTTCTCTCGATTTCTCCTTTTTCTGAAGCTTAAGAAATCGTGTGTATATATATATATATACGTTACATGCAGCAAGGCAAATGGTGCATCCTTTGTAATACATGTCTCGCGCATATGCGCGACATCTATCGGCGCATATGCGCGAGTAATTCTTCACAACTCTCGGGTTGTGTCGTGCATGTGCGCGAATCCAAGTCGCGCATGTGCGCCAACCTTTCTGGATTGCTCGTGCATGTGCGAGCATAAGTCGCGCATGTGCGCCGATGCTACTGTCTTGCATCATGGCTACTGCCTTACTCGCGCATATGCGCGCCTACTCTTCGCGCATATGCGCGAGAGACCTTCGGCTCTCGTACATACATTTTCACACGTATTCTTACTTCGTGTCCCGATTAATCCGATCATAATCATATCAAATTATAATTCAATAATTACAGATTATTAAGATTAAATTTCCGGGCATTACAATTGATCATCAGAGAGGCTATCTATTGTTTGGATCTTGAGTTCTTATCATCAGAGAGGCTATCTATTGTTTGGATCTTGAGTTCTTTCAAAAATTTTATGACGATTTTATGATCATTTGTTAGACATGGAATTGCCTCTATCCATTTGGAAACATAATCAACTGCAACTAAAATATACAAGTATCCAAACGACGGTGGAAAAGGTCCCATAAAATCAATTCTCCAACAGTCAAATATTTCAATTTCAATGATAGGATTCAAAGGAATCGTGTTTTTTTTGAAATCGTACCCAATTTTTGACAATTTTCACAGATCTTGCAGATTTCGTGGGTGTCTTTAAACAAAGTGGGCCAATAAAATCCACACTGCAAGATTCTTGCAGCCGTTTCCTTTGAAGAAAAATGTCTTCCGCATGCTTCTGGATGATAAAATTTAATGACACTACTTACCTCATTGTCGGGTATGCAACGTCGCAAAATTTGATCTGGTCAATACTTGAACAGATATGGATCATCCCAATAAATTTTTTTTAACTCATTCAAAAATTTTCTTTTATCTTGACAACTCCATTGCAGTGGTATTTTTTCTGTCACAAGAAAATTTACTATGTTAGCAAACCAATGTGTAGTAGTAACTGAAAATAGATGTTCATCAGGAAAATTATCGTTAATTGGTGTCATTTCACAAGATGATCCTGTTACTAATCTCGATGAATGATCGGCTACGACATTCTTGGTTCCCTTTTTATCTTTGATCATAATGTCAAATTCTTGGAGCAACAAAATCCATCGTATCAGTCGTGGCTTTTCATCATGTTTGGTCAAGAAATATCTAATAGCAGAGTGACCAGTAAACACAATAGTCGTTGATCCAATCAAATAAGAACGAAATTTATCTAATGCAAATATTACAGCAAGTAGTTCTTTTTCAGTTATGGAGTAATTCATTTGAAGATTGTAGTTCTACTTACATAATATATTACATAAGGCTTATCGTTTCTTCTTTGACCAAATACTGCACCGACTGCATAATCACTCACGTCGCACATGATTTCAAATGGTAAAGACCAATCAGAAGGTTGCATGATAGGAGATGATGTTAAATGTCAAATGATTTTATCAAAAGCATTTTGACATTCTTGAGTCCACTCAAATACAATGTCTTTTGTTAAGAGGTTACAAATGGGTTTAGATATGAAACTAAAGTCCTTTATAAACCTCCTATAAAATCCAGCATGTCCAAAAAACGAGAGGATTTCTTTAATGGTTTTCGGAGGGGGTAAATTGGAAATGACATCAAATTTTGCTTTATCAACTTCAATTCAATGAGATGACACGATATGTCCCAAAACAATTCAAGAAGTAATCATGTAATGACATTTTTCCCAATTTAAAATAAGACCTTTTTCCTCGCATCTTTTTAAAAAATTTTCCAAATTTTCAAGACAATTATCAAATGTATTCCCAAAAGTAGTTAAATCATCCATAAAAATTTCCAAACAATTTTCAACTATGTCGCAAAAATTGCTTAGCATACATCTTTGAAATGTTGTTGGGGCATTGCATAAACCAATGGCATCCTTGTGAATGCAAATGTTCCAAAAAGACATGTGAATGTAGTTTTTTCTTGATCTTCGAGTGCAATGAGAATTTGATAATAGCCTGAATATCCATCAAGAAAACAGTAGTAGAGATGACCTGATACTCTTTCTAAAATTTGATCAAAAAATGGTAATGGAAAATGATCTTTTATAGTGGCATCATTTAATTTTCTATAATCAATACACATCCGCCAACTAGATGGGACTCGATTGTCAACAATTAACCTTTTTCATTTTTTATCACTAGGATGCCAGATTTTTTTGGAACTACTTGTGTTGGGCTTACCCACTTACTATCAGAAATAGGGTAGATAATCTTAACATCAAGTAGCTTGAGAACTTCAGTTTTCACAAAATCTGTGGATTTAATCTCCTTTGTGGTTGTTGAGATTTTTAGCCTTTTATTCTAAATGAATTTTGAGAGTGCAAATTAGTGGATTAATGCCTTGAGATCTTTTAGTGTCCAACCGATTGCATTTTTATATCTTTTAAGTATATCAACTAATTTACCTTCTTGATCACTTGCTAGTTTGGAAAAAATTACCACCGGATATTTTTCATCTTCTCGAAGAAATGTATACTTTAATTCTTCTGGCAAGGGTTTTAACTCCAATATGGGTGGTTTGTCTTTGTTCTCATATTTTGCCTCAAATTCTTTCTCTAATCCTTGTAATGAGTGATACCTGATAAAATCATCAAGATCAATTTCAATATTTTCTTTAACAGTATCAATTGAACAAATATCTAATTGGTCACGAGTACTCCTTTCTTGAATGTTTTCTTCCACAAGAGTTTCAATAAGATTTTCATCTTCACTTTCATCTCCTTTGTCATATGGTTGCTTACAAAGATTAAAAACATTAAGCTCCAAGGTCATGTTACCAAATGACAACTTCATTATTCCATTCCTGCAAATTATTAAAGCGTTAAAAGTTGCTGAAAATGGACGACCCAAAAATACAGGAATTGCATTACAAGCTTCGATGGGTTGTGTATCTAAAACTATGAAATCAACAAGATATACAAAGTTATCAACTTGGACCAAAATATCTTCTACCATACCTCTTGGCGTCTTAACAGATCTATCGGCAAGTAAAAGTGTTATCGAAGTAGGTTTTAGCTCGCCTAGATTGAGTTCTTGATAAACTGAATATGGAAGTAAATTTACACTAGCTCCAAGATCAAGCAAGGGTTTTTTAATCTTTTGTTTTCCAATAATACATGCAATAATAGGACAACCAGGGTCTTTGTATTTCAAATTATTTTTATTTTGAATGATTGCATTTTATTGTTCGGCTAAATTTTTTTTTTTTTTTTCACATTCAATTTTCTTTTCACAGTGCACAAGCCTTCAAAAATTTAGCATATGATGGTACCTGATTTATTGTATCTAATAAAGGAATATTAACTTTTACTTGTTTAAAAATATCATATATATCAGAATTCAAATCTGATTTTTTTTATATTTTTTAATGCATGAGGGAATGATGGTAGCAATATCTGTTGATCCTCCTCTTCGCAAGTTATGGGTTCCACTTCCTTATCCTTTGGAGTTGATTTATCATTATCTTCAAAAGGTTCTAGAATGGATTTTTCCACAACCTTACCACTACGAAGGGTAATAACAGATTTGACCTGATCCATCGGTTGAGTTCAATAAGTTCCGGTTTGTGAATGACGATCCTTGGGATTAGGCTGTGGTTGTGTAGAAAATTTACCTTTTTCATGAACATTAAATGCAAATGCAAATTTACAAGAGTATCTTTCAAATCTGTCATGGTTTGAGCAGTTTGAGTATTTATAGCTTCTTGCTTTGCAATGAAAGAATTCAATATATCTTCAAAGTTTCCTTTAGTTCGAGGAACATAATGTGCATAATTTTGAAAATTTTGTTGATTTTGGAAATGTGGTTGTGAAAATTGTGCAGCATTATTATTCCTCCAACTAAAATTTGGATGATTTCGCCAACATGGATTGTAATTTTGAGAAAATGGTTCAAAATTTGGCCTTTTGAAATTTTCTAACAATCACCCTTTTTTTGAAGATCACAAAACTTGGATAAACAATCGATTCAACTAGCAAGTTACCACTTGTTAGGATCAGTAAAGTTGATAAATCGTTGAACTACAATAGCTCGGTTCTTGAAATATTGAACATCAATGAATTAAATCGATTTTGGTGTTCAAAGCAAGCATAAGGCACTCGAAATAATCATTCGTAGAAACGATTAAATATTTTGTAAAGCATTTAAAATTTATGCAAGTTGAATGAGTAAAAATATTTTGGTTGAACCAAGACCAAATGTTTTTTCAAAGTTCCGGTACCACCGGAACCACCACTTGTTTTATAAGTATATCTATTTTTGCAAATTCTACAAACAAAAAAAGAGTCGTTTGTACCAAGTTTTTTTCAATGTCGAAGTGATACAAAACTTTGCTTCGCTTTTCTCGACCCGTCATTGTGAGGCCCGGGGCCAAAGAAGGCGGGGGGTGATCGCCGGTGCCATCAGTTGCACGGACAATGAGCGGCTCCTAGCAGGCTTCTAGGTGGAGGGAACATGAATGAACCGACCCACACGAGAATGAGAGGGATTTCGAGACTGTTCAATGTAATGGACTGTACAGTTGAAGAGGGCTTAAAAGATTTGATTTTTACTACTCATATCACGAAGGTGCATCTTTTTTTCGGTAGCTCATCACATAAAAACTTCAAAGTTAAGCGTGCTTGACTTGGGACAATTTTGGGATGGGTGACCTCCTGAGAAGTTTTCTAGGGTGTGTGTGAGTGAAGACATAAGCACACTGAAAAGACTCGTCTTGATACAGTGAGGACAGTCGTCGAATCTAGGGCGCTACAGTCATCGTGCTCCTCAGAATGTTGCTTCCTCCGGCGGACGATGATCATAAAAAATTCACACCACCTTCGTTGGGAAGTTCCGCAAGATGTTATTCCTCGTGACTGGGTTTATAGTCTTCAAAATGAGGAATGTAGTCAAAAGCTTCACAAAAATATAAAGTTCAGTTTGAAGACGACACCATTGAAAATATATTTTGTATATATATATATAATGAATAAAATCAAAAAAATATTAATAATTCGAGATTGAGTACAAAAAAATAAAATGAGATTGTTGAGTGAATTAGGAATGGAAAACAAGCACATATTTATAGTGATGGAAAAAATTACTCTTTTACCCCAAAATTAATTGCTATTTGGCCCCCTAAATTAGGGGCCAAATTGAAATTATTTAAAAAAAATCCATTGGGCAATATGTCAATATTTTATCTATTTTTATTTGTTAGCCAACAGATATAAAATTTATCATTTTTTTCATTTTTTATTTTTTTGTTTTAAAAAAAATTGAACCAAAACCGGATCCGCATTCGGATCCGGTTCGGATTTTACAATTCAGTTCCGAAACCGAATTTGGAACCTAATTTGGTCGATTTTTTTAGTTGAACCGGTCCACTCCATTTATATACGGTTTTGGACCTGTTCGGACAAACCGGGCCCGGTTCTAGTTTTTTCGGATCGGTTCCGGGTCGAACTGAACCCAAAAAGCATGCCTAGTATTTGCCATAACTCTCAAACTATTTGATAAAAATGTCACGAAATTTTAGTACATACGATTCAACACAATTATCTACAACTTATGTTTTATTTGGAAGAGTCAAATCGATCAACAAGATTGTTAAAGAATGGGTAAAAGATGCAATCAATGCTTGGGTCATTCATGAAGACCAATTGCATCAATTAAATGCACAAATTAATATTTTATTTTTCTTGTCTTCCCTTGTTTGTCTATAAGTAAGGGCTCGTATTAGCTTGAAAGGGAAGAAATTCCATATAAAAAAAATATAATTTGTGTGTGAGAATAAAAGTGATAGATTATAATATATTTTTTTTTTCATTCATGAGTGCTATGTTAAATTCAAGAAATTTTATGACAAGCTAAATCCATTAATGTTAATGTGAAAATATTGTATTCTTCGTCAAGTAATATTGTTTACAGTTTTGTATAATTTTATTTTATTTATTTTTGTAACGTCCCAAAAATTTGAAGGTCAGCGTAAGCCACATGCATGAAAGTTACCAATTTCTTTGTATTTTAATTTGTTTATTTTTATACATTAAATTCATGATTTTAAGATAAATATGTGGTTTTAATTTTTGATTTATTAAAGTCCATGCATTAGTATTTTTAAGTTGCATTTCACGCCCGAACGAGGAACGGAGACTGGAGAATTATCAGGAAAATTATTTTATTACCTGATTAATTTTTATTAATTATTATAAGATGTTTTAAAGGTATTTTTCAAGAAATGAGTTTTGTTGGGTGTTTTTACCCGCCAAGGCATATTTTTCAACGGTACGCAAATTCTATCAAATCGATGGATTTTTGAGGGTTCGGCTAATCTTTTCAAAAACTTTCCAACAAAAAATATTTTTCGGGGTTATGTTTGGGGTTAAACTTTTAATTAGAAATTTAGGGGTCATTAGTTAATATGTTAACTATTTAATTAACTGTTAATCACCATTTAACCTAAACCTAATGTGATTTCAGTCGACACCTCCCCCTCCCCTCCTCATTCTCTCGGTTTCTTGAAGGAGGCTTCGGCCATAGTAAATTCTTGCAAAATAAATTCTTCCGGCACTCTACTGTCGTTCGTTCTTCATCGTTCTTGCGTAAAATACATCAAGTCACCATTGTATTTTCATTTTCTCTTCATACGCACACTTGGAGAGCGCAGTAAAACGAAGGGTAAGTATGTAGAATTTAATATATTTTTATGAGAATTCTATGTTCTACTTCATGCTTGCATTTTGAGAAGAGTTTGACATGAAATTTCGGTTTCTTTGCTTGTTGCTCATGTTTCTTGATCTGATGTAAGGTGGCTGCCGTGTTTTGTTGTCAAAGGGCTGTTCATGTTGAAAATGATAGTGCCATAAGGTTGGAGTCGAGGCTTTGTGAGTTTTAGGAGAGGGCCGATCGATATCTTGAGTCTTCGGGTGGAATTTATGTGTCTCAAAACCCTTCACCCTCTATTATTTTAAATTATGTGATTTATTAGTTTGTTTTCTGGAAATGTGTTCAACATATAATTTGTATCACTCTCAGTTATCTTCGATTCGATAGCAAATTCTTAATTTTTTGATAAGAAACGATGGATATATGATTTATATCGTAAAATCGCTCAAGCTGTGGAATTTTTTTTACCTCAAAACCCGTCACCCTCGGTTATTTAAAATTATGCTACTTATTGGTTAGTTTTCTGAGAATGTGTTCAACATATGATTTGCAGCACTCTCTGTTATCTTTGCTTCGATAGTTAATTCGTAATTTTTGGATAAGAAATGAGGGAGATATGATTTTTTTCGTAAATTTGCTCAAGATGAGGAATTTATATGTCTCAAAACCCGTCACCCTCGGTTATTTAAAATTCTGCGACTTATTGGTTTGTTTTTTGGAAATGTGTTCACCATATTATTTGTATCGCTCTCTGTTAACTTTTATTAGATAGCAAATTCATAATTATTTGATAAGAAAAAATAGAGATATGATTTTTATCGTAAAATCGCTCAAGCTGAAAAAATTTGTGTGTGTATGCTGGAGATTTCCAGCAACATTTGGGCTTGTTTCTAGGTCCTAAGTGGTCTAAAATAAGTGGGTCAGAGCTGTTCATGGAGGTTTGAGTCATGGTTTGAGTTGGGAAAAATTTGGTTAAGTTTCGGGTTGATTCGGGTTAAAACCGGGACCTCGGCCAAGTTTTAAAACGAATCGATTAAGTTTTGAAATGAGCTCGAGTTTACATATAAGAAATGCTTATAATTATGTTTTGGGATGTTTTAAGGAGTGGTAAGCTTCGGGTCGAAATTTAGACGTTCAGGGGTAAAACAGTCATTTTGGGTTTCCTGAGGCACAATGGTCATTTTGCACCCAGGATGAGTTTTTAGTCCTGGCTGCGCCCCGAGCACAATTTTATCATGTTTTAAATCTTTACACATCACGTTTATGATTTTTATGAAATTATGATAAATACGGTGCATGCTTGGTTTTAAGGAAAAAGTTACGTATATGCATGTTTTTATTAAGCGGTCAATATGATGATGTTTTTGAAGGACAAGCATTGGTTGTGATTGACGATGTATATGTATAAGATGACATGAGATATGATGATTTGAGGCCAAAGCTCAGTGGACGGGTAATGTTGTTGCTGATGTCCCCGCCGCTTGGTACAGTGGTTATATGTAGATGGATCCATCGAATAGAGCTGATACGATAGAGCTGATACAAAATACACAACTAATGAAATGAATTCAATTAAAAATAAAATGTATACTTATATGATAACATGATGAGACATGCTTTGACACATTTGAGCTCATACGACACATTTATGTTCATGCTTTTAAGTTCACGAAGTAAATGTTGATTATGGTATCTTTCACTTTTGTGTGCAATGTATATGTACTTGTTATTCCTGTTACAGGTGTGTTGAGTCTTTAGACTCACTAGGTGTGTGTGATGGAGGCGAGATTGATGATGAGGGGTTTGGAGGTGCTGAACTCTGAGTAGGTAGACCTGGTGCGGTGACACGACCCGAGGACCGCATGTTTTCTGCATTATGATTTATGAGATTTGAGAGAATATGAACATTTTTATACGTTGATGATTTTCGGATTTTTATTCGTTTATGTTTACGTATAATTTTTAGATTAGTTTGGTTATTTTATGCTGCACTTTACTGTCAAATATTTAAGATCATTTTTAAATGTTATATTTTTCTGTAGAGCGCATGCATGCAAAATATTTAAGTATTTATATATATACATATATATATATACATGTATATATATATATCGGTGTGTGTGTGTGTCCGCACTTTTAAATGAGTAGAAGTTTCAGTTGATATCAGAGCAAAGGTACTGTATAAGGTTTTTCCACCGCCAGCTTCTGCCGCTCAGTCCTCAAGACTCTAGTCTTTAAGATTTTAAGATTTAAATTTTTTAATGTTATCACATGTATGTTTACATGATATATGCTTTACAGTACATGTTATTATGTCGTTATGTTTTGAAATTAGATGCTTTAAATTTTTTTATGCATGTTAAGACATGAAATGAGAAATTATATAATTTTCATTGTAATGCCCGAGATTTATATCCTGTTAATCTAAGATTATTGATTTATGAATTGATGTGATTATAAAAGGATCACTCCGAGACACGATTTGAGATAGCGTGTGATATTGTTATGTGCGAGGACAGAATACCTCGCGCATATGCGCGAGAAGAGCCGCGCATATGCGCGAGCATGGCAGAAGATCTCGTGCATATGCGCGAGACAGGTGGCGCATATGAGACAGTAGGTCTCGCGCATATGCGCCGATGATGGTCGCGTATATACGCGAGATGTGTTGTATGGAGAAGGAGCCACATGTTATTTCATGCAACTTGATATGTAAACCATCTTTATTCCTTTCCTCCAGAATCTTCAAGGAAGAATCGAGAGTCCCTGGAGAATCCTCAAGTTTTAAATTTCAGAATTTGATTTACGCAAGATCCGTCCGTCAGAATTTCAATCCGACTTTAGTTCTGTTCTCCTCTCGTCAGGAACTTCAAAAGGATGTAAGTTTTCTTCCTTTTCTTACATGACTCGAAATTGTGATGGGGCAGAAATCAAATATGATTCATATTCGGTTTTCTTGAGATACTAGACATTGTATAATTGAAACCGGATTGAAGAATAGATACCGTATGAAATTTATCATTTTTTAGATTTGATTTGATTGAGATTATACAGATTTGATATGAGATTGTGTTGTTGATTTATTATGAGTTATGGAGATTGATTTTTATTGATATTGTATCGCCGATATTTTGATATTGTACCGTTATGCCGTTAGAATTTGATAAGATTTAGGTGTCTTGATTGGATGGAATGGTGATATTGTATATTCGAATGTCATTGCAAGATTGAGTACTGACAGTTGCGAATTCAAAACTTTGGCTTCGTCAGATCGACAAAAGAAATGTATAAATCAATGTTAAACCTGGAGATACGACTCGAGTTAGATTCGACTTGAGTTTCCCAAAACCACATACTTGCTTGTTATTGTTTTAATACTTTTGTATTCATTGAATGTGAATGCTATTTCTATTAATTTATAGAAAAGCAGAGAATAATAGATAGATATCGAGAATGAGTCAATGGCAGAGGTGCCAAGTCTGTGGCAGAGGTGCCAAGACACTGGATGTTTGGTTTAAATTGATGTGCTTAGAAGTAGATCGACTCTTATTGCAGAGATTGATATAATGTGCCAACGTCCGGGAACTGGGATCCATAGACTAGAGAAGATTCGAGTTAGAGATTAAGAGTCAAAGAGTTTGATTTACAGTTTTATATTGATTCGTGTCTTTTAGATTATGATCCATGTTATTGATAACTGTTTTTATGCTTTTATATATGTTTATATGATTGCATATATACGTTGTTTATACTGGGAATATATGTCTCACCGGAGTTATCCGGCTGTTGTTGTGTTTGTATGTGTGCATGACAACAGGTGGGACAGGATCAGGGTCAAGAAGAGGATGAGAGATCAAAATTAGCGTGGAGATCCGGACTTAGAAGTAGAGTTGGCTTTCAACACTTGATGTATAGTTGTTGAACCCTAGTTTGATATGAATGTAGTTTGCACATGACTTGTACTTTAAATCTTGATGTTTATATAAGATTGATTATCATATGTTGAGCACTTATGTATTTTTTTTAAAAAAATTTAGACCCAGATTAATTAATTGATCCAATTAATCCCAAAGATGAATTAAGAAGACGAATTAGGTTCGGGTCCCCACATTCATGCATGCTGGCTTTGTGGTGGAATTGGACATGAATAAGAATTTTGCTACTGGGCATTAGGAAACGTTGGAAATGATTTGTCTATATTGATTTTTAGTTAGTATGACTGATGTTCTACTTTTTGGATCATGTTAATCTTGAAGATTATGAATGCTTTTGGGGCATGTAGGTTTTCTAAGAAAAATATTGATGGTTCGTGGTTAGTAGTTGAATTAAATTTTTAAGGATCTTATATCAGGAATATTTATTCAAAGACTACGACGGTCTTTAGAAGTATAAAAATTATAACTTGGGATTTTAAGTATTTATGGGAATGTAAGATTGGTTATGAGAATTAGTTTTGGGTTTAATAAATTCAAGGTTATTGAACTTTATGTTACGAGAAACCTGTAAAATAGAATTATGAACGCCAAGAACTTATGGGTAATTAAAATTTTAGAAAATGAAGGACAAATTGGATAATTATTGAGGAAATTAAGAATTCTTGTTGCAATTTTAAGAAATTTGGAGGAACTAGTTTAGCAGTAAACGAGAGTCGAATGGTTTAAAGGATATAAATTTTCGATGATTTAGACTTGCAGGGATATTTAGAACCTTGAAACATCTGAGTTATAATGTTATAAGAAATGGTGAACAAGGGCATTGTAGGATAAATCAACATTGGGCTTGAAAATTTAAGCGTAAGTGTAACACCCCGAAAATTTAAGGTTCACGGAAACCACGTGCATACAAGTTACTAAATTTCTTGTGTATTTCAATTAATTGTTTTAATTTCATTAATTAATTATTTTGTACATATTGACATGTTTAAAATATATTTTCTATATGGTTGTATTAAAATATATTTTAATGGTTATTCGAATTGCGATCGAAGAAACGGAGACCGATGGCTGAAATATGGAAAATTGTTTTATTAAATAAGTGTCTTTAGTTATTTAAAATATGATTGATGCTTTTTCTTATTTTTTAAAATAAGGAGTTTTGAGGTGATTTTATACGCCGTGACGTAATTTTTATCGGTGTTGGATTTCAACAAAAATACGAACATTTTGGCAACCAGGCTAATAAATTCACAAAATTTATTAAGAAAAATATTTTTAATTAAGCACTAATGGGCTATTGGGTCTAATTAACTTTCCTAATGGGTCTAAACCTTTGTTAGTGTTTTAATTATTATTTAAACCCAAAATCCTACCTCATAACTCACACAATTCACACGCCTCCCATACCCCAAAAGCAACACAATTATTTTCCAGCAAATACACGACACACACACAAGCATCTTCAAGGAGGAAGTTCGAAATTTGCAAGGAAATTCAAGCCTAGGTTGTTCGTCATCGTTCTTCGATCCGTCAACGTTTAATCGTGCGTTAAAAACGCAAAGGCACGTCATATTTTTCCTTCACTCATCATTACACCATATTATGTAATTATGTATGAAATTGCATGAAAACAAAGGTCACCTTTTGAAGATTTTTGTACATGCATATTATATGATTTTTAAAACTTGTGTTTTGATTTAAAAACATGATTATTTTGTTGTTAAATGGGCTGGCATGTATTAGGATGTCAAAGTATGGTTTTGCACAAGATTTATGGTCCTAATAACACACACAAAAACGTTTCATCATGATAGAAAACAAGCGGGTACCATCTTTCTGTTATGGGGGAGTTGAAGTCGGTTGTAAGGTTATGGGGCTTGGCATGGTCAGGGCTGGGGCCAGGGCTATCTAGGGTCCGTGAGGGTCAGGGAAGTAGTCCTGGCCAAGCTAGGACACCCGAGAGCAGCAAGGGAGTAACTCAGGTTTGCAGCTGGTGCAGGGAAGAAGGGGGGCTCGGCCAAGGGGCTTTGGGCTGGGCTAGGCTAGATCCTTAGGGTCCCAAGAGGGTGCACAAGGGTCTGGAAAGGGGATAGTGCGGCTTGGATGGCTGCTGGTTCGAGAGGAAACCAGAGAAGCTTGAGGGAACAAGGGACACGGGCAGCTGCTAGTTCTTGAACTAGTGGCTCGCTGCATGAGTTCTAGTGGTCTAGGCTGGGTCAGGGATTTGTCCAAGGATGGTTAGGGTTAGTTGGGCTTGATGTTGGCTCGACTGGAAATGTCCTAGGTTGGCTAGGAGTCCATTAGCGTGGGTTAGCGCTTGTGCAAATCTGGTGCGTGGTTGCTGGGTATGTTCGTGGGTTGAGGGGCGTGGTTCGAGGGCCTGGGCTGTGTCACGCGGGGTCTGAGTGTGGTCTAGGCTCAGTGAGTTTCAGTGCTAGTAGATGGTTAGGGGGCTGTAAGGTTCCTAGAAAGAGAAGGAGTCCTAAGTGCACCAAAACTCTCGCATGCACAAAAAGGGTCAAGGGAAGTGGCCTTTTCGAGGGTCTAATGGGCTGTTCAGGGACTTGGGCTTAGTTAGTAGGGTTCCTAAACAAGTTGGCTCTGGTTTGGCTCAAGGTGGCTCGACCATGGCTCGAGTATTTTGGGAGTTGGCTTAGTGTGTTCGAATATGTGTCAAAAACGAAAATAATAAGACTAAAATTCCAAGGGGGCGGTTCATGGCTCTCAATGGTAGAATAAATAATAAAAATGTCATTTTTAAAATTTGGGATCAAAATAATGAGTTTTGGTTTTATCCGAGATTTAATCGCCTCACGAAACGTTAATTAAATAATTAATTGAAACGTCTAGATTTAAGCTTAATAAAATTATAAAAATATATATTTAAACTCAAATAATTATAAAAAGACTAATTTTTTAATTTGGGAATTTTATATTTAGGTTTGGTTTAATTCGAGATTAAAACGCATTAATATGATATATTTAAAGATTAATGTAAAAGTTCTCGATTTATTCTAAATAAAAATATGGCAAAATTTATGTAAGCTTAAATAATTATTTGGGATGGTCTAGAGTCGGCGGAATTAAAAAAATATAAAAAACGTGAAATTTTACATCTAGGGGTAAAACGGTAATTTTACACCTAGAAATTAGTAAACGTCATGACAGTATCCGGAATGCTATTTTATATGCTAATATGATTATTTTAAATGTTTATAATTTAATATGTCAAAAGTTTTATTTTAAATTTTTATGATTTAATATGTCAAAAAGTTTATTTTAAATATTTATGATCTAATATGTTAAAACGTTATTTTAAATGTTTATGGATTTTAATATGTTAAAATGTTTATTTTAAACGATTATGGATTTTTATGATAAAATGAAAACGTTAAAAGTTATGTTTTACGCTTGGTTTAAAAGAAAAACGTTATATGCATGTCTAATTTTATAAAGTGATGCGAATATGAAACGTTGAAGGAAGTGAAGTAATTGTAACTAATACGATGATATGTTGGACATGTCGTGAGGGTGAAGGTCCCAGTGGGAGCCCGACGATCGTATTTCCATTGATACGAATACGATGATATGAGTGGGGATATCGTGCGGGAGAAGTCCCCAGAGGGATCCTATTTACGGGAGAAGGCCCTAGAGGGAGCCCATTCGTGGGAGAAGGCCCTGGAGGGAGCTCGTCTATGGGAGAAGGCCCCAGAGGGAGCCCGAAAATCGTATTTTCATATGATGATATGATAGGCCAAGGCTCGGTTGACAGGTGAGAGTGCCGCAGATGTCCCCGCCGTCCAGTACTATGATTACTTGTAGATGGACCCATACTTCTTTTACTTTTGCAGCAAAGCTTCCAGTACATAGACGAGTACGAAAGTCACATTTAACAATCTGAATTCAATGAAAGGAAAAATGAATATGTATATGTTGATGATAATATGTATATGAATATGTTGAGTATGATATGAAAATATTTATGAAAATGTTCATATTTAAAGTTTATGTATCTTCATGAAAACGATATTTTAAGTACAAGTATTTTCATTGTTGTATGTCATCTGTATATGTAGTACTTGTTATCAAGATTATGGGTGTGATTTATGTAGGTCATTATGATAATAATTTTATTGGAGGTCTTGATGGTTGACTTTGCTGGAATGAAGGTTCACATAACCCGATGACCAACGCTAGTTTTCCGCACTAGTTTATGATTTATGATTTTAAGTTATGTTAAAGATATTTTTATGACTGCGATTATGTTTAAGTGGTTTTTGAGAGGTTATAGTATGTGCTATACTTTTCAAATAATGTTTTAGGTTTGGTAAAATGTCTGAAGATTTTACAATTTGAAGTATGTCCTTTGAGTTTCAAATGTTAGTTGGTTGTTTTATTTTTTAAATGGTACAAGATTTTTTAAAGTATTTATATATATACATATATTTTGAATTATGGAGATTTTTAAAAAAATTCTGGTACGTTTTAAGAAAATGAGTAGTGGAAGTTTCGGTTAGTGAAATAATGTTGTGACATATTAAGAATTTAAAGTAATGACAATTTAAGGTAAAGTTGATCAATAAGTTAAGTTATAATAGTATACATTGAGTTAATAAATTTTTGGGAACTTAAATTTGATGTGTCATAAGTTTTAGTCTTGATTTTAACAGTTATGACTATATCTTTGCTAGAATTTAATATTTACAAGAAGTTGGATATGTTATATGGTTAGGTTAATCGATAGACGCATGTAAGAATTGAGGTAGACACCTTGTTTTGAGAAATTTTTAAAAGTCATTAAGAAATTTTGGAATAAGTGAATATGTGTGTTAGAATTATGTTATCCAAAACTATTTGGGGTGCGTAAGTTTGAATTTCAAATTTATGGGATATGTGTTCATACGGAAATTTTGGGTGAAATAAAAACAAAAGGTAATTAGTTGTGTTCAACATAGGTTATTAATGAACGAATGTTAAGATTTTTATTGAGTAAGAAATCTAAAATCGTGATATGGGAATTCTAGAACTCTATGGGTGCTAAAAGCGAAATTGAATCATTAGAATAAGTTTATCGCTAACATGGGATAACTTATTAAGTTTATACGCTAGTAATAATTAAGCATTAAAGATACGTAAGAATGCGACAGTCGTTCCAATGAGGAAAGTCCAAGGGTCTTAGGCCTTAACTTTATTGTAATTGGAAAGGAAATAGTTTAAGCATGTAATTGGGACTTGAAGGGCTTTAATATACAGGTAGAATATTGATATTATATAACTGGGTTTTATGAATTAAAGTTACTCGAGGTTTAAGATTTGTAACAATTTTACATCCGAGATGTACTTTAAATAGTAAGTTACGTAAGTTGGGTGCCGTAAGATAAAGATTCGATTCAAGGATCTTATGCTAATATGATTATGATGTGGAGATAAGGTTTAACTTTTAAGTGTATTACTAATGATAGAATTCGATCAGTAATTTTTGGTGCCAAGGATTTTAAGTTGAACTGCATAAATGCTAATGTAAAATGGCGATGAACATTACAGGTATAGTATAAGAAAAGTAAAGTGCGATAAGTTTGGGCAACCATCTCTAGTATGAGGAATTGCGAGATAAGTCAAAATTTAAGGCCATAGTAGGATAGAACTAAGTCAATTTAAGTCGTTTAAAGTTGCGACTCGCAAACGAGGATTTTGGTAGGCAAATTTAATTATGATTGAGGAGACGTAAGGACAACTTAACACTTATTTTATCAGGGTAGCGTAGCATAAGCGTGTATTATTGTGATCCTAGAATTAAGAGTCTAAAATTTTTTATGATCTAGGATAAGCAAATTTTTGGGACAAAATTCAATTTAAGGAGGATAGATTGTAACGTCCCAAAAAATTGAAGGTCGACGTAAGCCACATGCGTGCAAGTTACAAATTTCTTATGTATTTTAATTTATTTATTTTTATGCATTAAATTCATGATTTTAACATAAATATGGGGTTTTAATTCTTGGTTTATTAAAGTAGGTCCATGCATTATGATTTTAAGTTGTATTTCACGCTCAAACGAGGAACGGAGACCAGGGAAATATCAGGAAAATTATTTTATTACACGATTAATTTTTATTAATTATTATAAGATGTTTTAAATTTATTTTCAAGAAATGGGCTTTTTTGGGTATTTTTACGTGCTAGGGCATATTTTTCAGCGGTACGCAGATTCTATCGAATCGGGGGATTTTTTGAGTGTTCGGCTAATATTTTCAAAACTTTCCAACACGAAATATTTTCCGAGGTTATGTTTGGACTTAATGGGCTTAAATTTAAGCTTTTGGGGCTTATTATCTTTTTTAAACTTTTAATTAGCAATTTATGGTCCATTAGTTTATTTGTTAACTATTTAATGAACACTTAATCACCATTTAACCTAAACCTAAAGTCATTTCAGATGACACCTCCCCATCCCCTCCTCATTCTCTTGGTTTTAAGAAAATTTCTTCAAGGAATCTTCGGCCATATTAAATTCTTGCAAAAGAAATTCTTCTGGCGCTCTCCCAACGTTCGTTCTTCATCTTTCTTGCGTAAAATACATCAAGGCTCGCTTGTATTTACATTTTCTCTTCATACACGCCACAAGTATGCTCAATTTAATATATTTGTATGAGAATTCTATGATCTACTTCATGCTTGCATTTTGAGAAGAGTTTGACATGAAATTTCGGTTTCTTTGCTTGTTGCTCACGTTTCTTGATTTGTTGTAAGGGAGCTGCTGAGTTTTGTTGTCAAGGGGCTGATAACGTTGAAAATGATAGTGTCATAAGGCTGGAGTCGAGGCTTTGAGAGTTTTAGGAGAGGGCCGATTGATATCTTGAGTCTTCGAGTGGAATTTATGTGTCTCAAAACTCGTCACCTTCTGTTATTTCAAATTATGTGACTTATTGGTTGTTTTTCTGCAAATGTGTTCAACATATGATTTGTATCATTCTCTGTTATCTTCGATTCGATAGAGAATTCGTAACTTTCTGATAAAAAACGAGGGAGATATGATTTATATCGTAATTTCGCTCAAGCTATAGAATTTTTTTGTCTCAAAACCCGTCACCCTCGGTTATTTAAAATTATGCTACTTATTGGTTGGTTTCTGGGAATGTGTTCAACATATGATTTGTATCACTCTCTGTTATCTTCGATTCGATAGGAAATTCATAATTTTCGGATAAGAAACAAGGGAGATATGATTTTTATCGTAAATTCGCTTAAGCTGAGGAATTTATGTATCTCAAAACTTGTCACCCTCGGTTATTTAAAATTATGCGACTTATTGGTTGGTTTTATAGAAATGTGTTCAACGTATTATTTGTATTGCTCTCTGTTATCTTCGATTCGATAGCAAATTCATAATTTTTTGATAAGAAATAAGGGAGATGTGATGTTTATCGTAAAATCTCTCAAGCTGGGAAAATTTGTGCGCGTACGCTGGAGATTTCTAGCAACATTTGGGCTTGTTTCTAGGTCCTAAGTTGCCTGAAATATATGGGCTTAGAGGCTGGTCATGGAGGTTTGAGTCATGGTTCGAGTCTGGAAAAAATTGATTAAGTTTCGGGTCGGTCCAAGTTTTAAAACGCATCGATTAAGTTTTGAAATGAGCTCGAGTTTATGTCTAAGAAATGCTTATAATTATTTTTTGGGATGTTTTGAGGAGTTGGTATGCTTCGGGTCGAAATTTAGAGTTCTAGAGGTAAAATGGTCATTTTGGGTTTCCAGAGGCAAACTAGTCATTTTGCACCCATGGTGAGTTTTTTCAGTCCTGGCAGCGCCCCGAGCACAATTTTATCATGTTTTAAATATTTACGCATCATGTTTATGATTTTTATGAAATTATGGTTAATACGGTGCATGCTTGGTTTTAAGGAAAAATTTACGTATTTTCATGTTTCTATTAAGTGGTGAATATGATGATATTTTTGAAGAACGTGTATGGTTGTAACTGACGATTTATTATACTGTTTTTAATGTCTACGGGTAAAACCGTCATTTTGGGTTTCCATAGGCAAAATAGTTTTTTTGCACCCAGGTTGAGTTTTTTAGTCCTGGAAACGCCCCGAGCACAATTTTATCATGTTTTAAATGTTTACGCATCACGTTTATGATTTTTATGAAATTATGGTAAATACGGTGCATGGTTTGTTTAAAAGAAAAAGTTACGTATGTGCATGTTTTTATTAAGTGGTGAATATGATGATGTTTTTGAAGGACGTGCATTGGTTGTGACTGACGATGTATAATGATGTTTTTGAAGGACGTCCAAGGCTCAGTGGACGGGTAATGTTTTCACTGATGTCCCCGCCGTCCGGTACCGTGATTATACATAGATGGATCCATCGAATAGAGCTGATACGATAGATCCGATACGAAGGTCACAACTAATGAATTGAATTCAATTAAAAAGAAAATGTATACATATGTGATGATATGATGAGACATACTTTGACAAGTTTGAGCTCAAACGAGACGTTTATGTTCATGCTTTTAAATTCATGAAGTATATGTTGATTATGATATTTTTCACTGTTGTGTGCCTTGTATACTGAAATGTCTGTCCTTTTTATTGCTTAAAAAGTACTAGAATTTTTTTTAAAAAAAAACACTCATAATTTCGGTCATATACATATACTACATACCTATTAAAATAAAACATCAACCACTAATATTTAAAAATCCAAAGAAATCTGTCAAAATATGAAATCGTCAAATGTTACCAAACGTAAAAAGCAATAAATTTGATAAGTATATCCCATACTAAACCTCTCAAAAATTTCTCAAAAGAATTAAAAAAATAGTCTTAAAATCTTTAATGTAAATTCTGAAGCATATATCATAAATGTGTAAAAGTAGAAGCGCTGTTTCTCAGGTTGCGTGCACCTTCAGTCCAGCCAAATCAAGCATCAAGACCTCTCTCAACCTCACATGCATACATCACATCTAGTGAGTCTAAAGAGTCAACACACCATAATTTTGATAACAAGTATATGTATAAAATCACATGCAACAGTGAAAAAATACATTTACGTATAAAAATAGCATATTCATGACATCAATCATGAACCTTTACCTTTTCTTTTTTCCTCAACATAACATGACATAAAACCTCTTATCATGATCTTAAACATTAATCCTTTTTTGTTGAATTCAGATCGTTAATTGTGACTTTCCTCAATACTCAGAAAGTCGATGGATCCATCTACATGTAACCATAGTACTGGGCGGAGGGGACATCAACGACATAAGATCGTCAACTGAGCCTTGGCCTATCCTCAATCATATCCTCATTCGTCACAATTACTTCACTTTCATTGACGTTTTAAATTTTCATCACTTTATAAAATCATGCACAAATATCATTTTCTTTTGAGACCAATCATGCAACATATATTTTAAATGTCAACCTTAATCCATAAAAATTCAATAGACTTTTAAAACTCATACTTTAATCATGTAAAATAACATAACATTTAACAATAATCATAATGTCATAAAAACAACCTTTAGAGCACTGCCATGACCTTTACTAATATTTAGGTGTAAAAAGATCGTTTTACCCCTGGACGTGTCATTTTACGTTCTTGAATTTTTCTTGATTTTTATGACTCTAACATATATTATTTAAGCTTAAATTAAAATTCCCATAATTTTCTTTAGCTTAAAAATTAGGCTTTTCAATTTATTTTTAATTAATTATTTTGATGGTGTTTTAATCTCAAAAAATTCCAAACTTTAATACAAAATTCCTAAATTCAAAACTTAGCCTTTTTATATTACTTTAACCCTTGTTAACCATGACTCAACCCCCGTGAGCCATTTTACTAATAATTTTTCTTTAAAACCCTAATATGACCCACCAAAGTCACACCCGAGCCATGGCTCGATTTCCTCGAGCCAACCTTGAGCCAAGCTAGGCCAGACCCTGCCTCAACCCTTAGGACACCCTCTTGTGCCCATGGAACCCACGAACTAGACCTTAACTCGAAAACACAAGCACATCCTAAGCCAAAGCACTCGGCCGAGACTCCCCCATGGACAAGCACTCTTGTTTTCACTTCCTAGGCTCTAGCCGACCGAGCCACCCTTAATCAACCTATTGTGCACTCATCTAGGACCCTAAGGACGTACCCTAGCCCACCTCAAAGTCCCCAGACTGAGCCATACTTCATGCGCGAGCCGCTGAACCCTGCGCATCAACCCTTGCTTCTCGGGTAGAAGTCCTATCATGGCTAGGACTCTTTCCCCAGCCCTTATCTCGAGTCCCAACGTGGTTAGGACTCTCCCCTTGACCCTTCACCAACCCTTAGCCAGGCCCTGATCCAACCGAACCCAGCCCAAACCCTCATTACATGGAAATTGATCCACATGAGCCCATGACAGCCGAAATTTCTTCTTGCTTAATTTGCTTGTTTTCCTTCAACTTTGGTGATTAGGGCGTGTGTGTTAGGACCTTAACTCATGTATAAAGATCACTTGTTCATAACCTAAGATCATAGCAGCCCCTTTACATAATAAAACCATGTATTTGCATCAAAATCTCAAGTTTCCCCGTATGTGCATGCAATATTTCGAAAATAATCATAGAAACTTCATGCTTTTCATAAACATGATATTTAAAAGATAATACGATGAGATAGATGAGAAAAGAAGATATATGGTGTGCCTTTGCATTTTAAACGTACGAAAAACCGTTGGCAATTGAAGAACGGGGACGGAGAGACGATGGCTTTGATGCTTCCCTTTGAAAATCCGAAATTTATTCTTCAAAATATGATTGTTTGTGGCATGTATGTTGATGGGATTTTTCAGAATAAGAGGCGTGAACTATGAAGGTTTAGGTTAGGGTTTAACACTATTATATAGTTAATTATTCTACTAATAGGGCTTAGGCCTATTAAGCCCTCAAATTAGGCCCAATAATCTTTAATTAATTGATAAAAATTATTTTGTTTAAATAAGTTTGTGAATTTAATAGCCGGGTTCCCAAAACGTTTGCATTTTATTTGAAAAACCAACACTGATAAAATTTATTTCTCGGCGTATAAAATCACTTCAATACCCCTTATTTTCAAAAAAATGAAAAAGTATCACTCATATTTTAAATAATTAAAATTAATTATTTCATAAAAATTTTTTTCATTTTTCAGCCCTCGGTCCTTGTTCCTCGATCGCAACTTGAATATTCCTTAAAAATACAATTTCATGAATAATGGCAATAAAATCCTATTTAACACATAAACATGTATGTCACATAATCAACTTAAACAATTAAAATCAATTAATTAGCCATTTTTATATTTCCTAAATTTGCATGCAGTTGAATTACTTCGTCTTAATTTTAGAACTTACATATATGTACTTGTTACTCCTGGTACAGGTGTGTTGAGTCTTTGGACTCACTAGGCGTGTGTGATGCAGTTGAACTTCTGAAAGCGTTTGTAGTATCCTGATGCCTAATTTGAGTTAATTATTGGATTAATTATATTTCGGTGGGATCGGAAGGACCGAACAGGGTTCGGATCGTCCGATCAGGGTTCGGATCGTCCGATCAGGATTCGGATCGTCCGAGACAGGTGGATGGAACCGTGGAAGACATGCAGGATTCGGATCGTCCGATCAGGGTTCGGATCGTCCGAGCCAGGTGGCTGGACACGTAGAAGACATGCAGGGTTCGGATCGTCCGAAGTGTCTCGGATCGGAGCTTCCGAAGTGGATCGGATCATCCGAACGTTGGCTATAAATAGAGGCGCGAGGCTTCACTTCTTACTCGCCAAGTCCGAGCGTTCCAGAGCATTTTAGTCGTTTCCGATTGGTTTCTAGTCTTTTCCCGAGGTTCAGGCACTAGCGGGGAGCTACTGGTTTTGTAGCGGAGCTGTGCTCTAGTTGGGAGATAGCGACATCAGTGGGCTGCGGACGCAGGCTTGATTCTAGGGCGGATTGTTAGGATCTGCTGGTTTGAGGTACGAAAGTACTATCCGAGATATCCTGGTCGAGTATACATTCTTATATGTGTTGCATGATTATTTGGTGCATTGATATATGTCATATGATGCATGCTATTATGCCACGTTTATTACTGCATGTTACATTTCATCTTGAGCCGTATCTCTTTCGAGATAGCCTTTATTGTTGAGCTGTATCTCTTTCGAGATAAGCTATATCTTGTGGGGCCGCTCAGCCCTGTCTTGTGGACGCATGGACACCGAGAGTACACAGTGGCCGACGGGTCCGGAGGGCTTCGGTGATCCGGGACATTTTAGGTCCACGTCTGATCTTGTAGTGGATGTAGTGACCCAGAGGAGTACCGCGCGGCACTATCCACTTGGCGCCTCTAGACTGAGCATATTGAGATCTTTTGTGACTCCTGTTTCTTGACTACCCTGGTATCATATCATAGCATGTGCATTTCATATAGGCTTGTATACTCATGCTTTTGTACTGGGCGTTCTTATCGCTCACGTCCTCGGTTTTGTTTATCTTGGACACCCCATTCCCACGGGGCAGGCCTCAGGTTGGATGGCTCAGGAGGAGGACGATGAGGACGTTGAGTAGCCGGTTGGTTTAGTTCTTCAATACTATTTGATTCGATATGGTTGTACCGCATATTTTTATTCTGAGTTGTTCTGGATATCTTTTGGGTTGTATAACTATCGTTTGTTGACCATTTTCCGCAATTATCTCTGATTGTTATTAATTAAGTTAATTGCATGCTTAATTCTTGATTAGTAGGTGATTCTGGAACGGGTCACTACATTTATGGTATCAGAGCATGCATATGATTTTGGGATATAGATTCTGTTTTGGGATTTTCGTTGACCATTTTATCATTTTCCCCATTCTATCTTGTAGCGATGGCTGACCACTTTGGTGAGGAGAGTAGTCAGGGGAGTGTAGGTCGTTGGGGTGACCAGGATGATCGTAGGCGTCATCGTGAACATCGTCATCGTCGGGATGGCCCTAGGCGTTTTGAGATGCACCGTTTCATTCAGATGGGGCCTATGCCTTTAGTCGGTGGTGAGACTCCCGATGATGCTGAGGATTGGTTAGAGCGCATGGAGAGTTGTTTCCGTGCATTCCAATGCACCGAAGAGCAGCAGATGGAGACCCTTAGTTTTCTTCTCGAGGGCCGTGCGCGTAAGTGGTGGCGATCGACTTCTGCGCCGATAGTCCAGTCTCAGGGTAGGGTGACTTGGGCCGATTTCCGTGCAGCTTTCATGCAGCTATACTTTCCTCCAGCCCTTCGTCAGGCAAAGACGATTGAACTTCTGAATCTTAAGCAGGGTAGTATGTCTGTTGATGAATATCAGCAGAAGTTCTTCGAGTTGTTACCCTTTGCTCCTCATATTAGTGGCAGTTCTGAGGCCAAGTATGACCATTTCCTTCAGGGTCTTAACCAGGAGATCTTTGATCGAGTCACTGTCTGCGATAATCCTACTTCTTATGATGGGTTAGTGAACCGGTGTCGCCAGGCAGAGATCAGTCTCCAGCGTGGTAGGTCTATTCTTTCTTCTAGACCTCCGAGTACTTTGAGCCCTCGATCTCAGTCTTTCAAGAAATCTGGTTCTTCTTCTTCTGGATCTGGATCACGGTCTAGCGGTGTTTTTCTCTTTGGTAAGAAGAAGGTTTCTTGTGTGCATTGTGGGAAGAACCATCCATCGGAGCAGTGCCGATCAGCCGCGGGAGCTTGTTTTCAGTGTGGAGAGATGGGTCATCTTAAGAAGAATTGTCCTCAGTTGCGAGGTGGAGCAGGATCTGGTTCCGGATCTCAGACGACTGTTCAGCAGAGGATGCAGGGTTAGGCAATGGGTAGTTCAAATCTTCGACCTCGTGCCCAAGGTCAGGTATTTGCGCTGAACCAGGATCAGGCTGCAGATGAGACAGGGAGAGTTATAGCTGGTACTTTTTGTTTATGCGGTATTCCTGATTTTGTTCTTATTGATACCGGAGCATCACATTCATTCATTTCTGCACGATTTGTTAAGCGTCATAAGTTACCGTATGTTTCTCTAGACGTCATTCTTTCCGTTTCTACTCCGATGGGTCATTCGGTGTTAGCAAAGCGTCTAGTGAGGGGTTGTCCCTTAGATTTTGAGGGTAACGAATTGACTGCAAATCTTATGATCCTAGAAATGGAAGATTTTGATTGTATTTTGGGTATAGATCTATTGACTACCTACCGAGCTACTGTGGATTGTTACCAGAAGCTTGTTCAGTTTCGTACGACTGAGAGCTCTAGTTGGTTTTTCTATGGTGAGGGAGCGCGACCTCCGATGCCAGTGGTATCTGCTCTGAAAGCCTGTCGTGCTTTAGAGTCGGGCGGGGAAGGCTACCTCATCTATGCGATTGATTCGTCCACAGGTAGTGTTGGTATAGATGATATTCCAGTGGTTTGTGAGTTTCCTGATGTTTTTCCAGATGAGATTCCTGGTTTTCCTCCGATTAGAGAGGTGGAATTTGGCATCGAGTTAATGCCAGGGACTACACCGATTTCTCGTGCCCCCTATCGTCTTGCTCCATCAGAGATGAGAGAATTGAAGCAGCAATTGCAAGATCTTCTTGATAAAGGTTATATTCGCCCGAGTGTTTCACCTTGGGGAGCTCCAGTCTTGTTTGTCAAGAAAAAGGATGGATCGATGCGATTGTGTATTGATTATCGCCAGCTGAATCGTGTGACGATCAAAAACAAGTATCCATTACCTCGTATTGATGACTTGTTCGATCAGCTTCAGGGTACCTCTGTTTACTCCAAGATTGACTTGCGATCGGGTTATCATCAGATGAGAGTCAGAGATGATGATATTTCCAAGACTGCATTTCGTACTCGATATGGGCATTACGAATTTCTAGTTATGCCATTCGGATTGACAAATGCGCCAGCGGTGTTCATGGATCTAATGAACCGTGTCTTTCGGGATTTTCTAGATCAGTTTGTTGTGGTTTTCATCGACGATATCTTGATTTATTCTCACAGTGTGGAATAGCATATCCATCACTTGAGGATTGTGTTGCAGATTCTTCGCGAGAAGCAATTGTATGCTAAGCTGAGTAAGTGCGAGTTCTGGATTAATCGTGTAGTATTCCTTGGTCATGTGATTTCCAAGGAAGGAGTTTCTGTGGATCCTAGCAAGATTGAGGCAGTGCTGAATTGGTCACGTCCGACGACAGTGGCCGAGATTCGTAGTTTTCTAGGTCTGGCAGGGTATTATCGTCGCTTCATCGTGAATTTCTCTCAGATAGCTAGACCATTGACGCAACTTACTCGGAAGGATGTTCCATTTGAGTGGTCATCTGAGTGCGAAGATAGTTTCAGAGAGCTTCGTCGACTTCTGACTTCTGCACCTGTTTTGACGTTACCGTCAGGATCTGATGGTTTCAGTGTTTACACCGATGCCTCTTTTCAAGGCTTAGGGTGTGTGTTGACGCAGAATGGTCATGTGATCGCTTATGCTTCCAGACAGTTAAAATCTCACGAGGAGAAGTACCCTATTCATGATCTAGAATTAGCTGCTATTGTGTTTGTGCTAAAGATCTGGCGTCATTATTTGTACGGTGTTCAGTTTGAAATCTTTACTGATCATAAGAGTCTGAAGTCTCTATTCACTCAGGCTGAGTGGAACATGAGACAACGTCGTTGGATGGATCTACTTAAAGATTATGACTGTGTGATCAAGTACCATCCAGGTTCTGTGAATCTCACAGCCGATGCTCTTAGTCGCAAGGTGAGAGCCTCTGCACTTCAGACCAGTGCTATGTCTAGTACTGTCCAGGATTGTTGTTCGTTGGGGTTTAAGTTCAAACATCGGAAAGGTATGGAGAGCATTCGTGTTGCTACCATTTTATCTGAGCCAACTTTGTTCACTCGGATTCGAGATGCTCAGATGTCTGATCTCAAGACTCAGAGATTAGCTCGGTTGGTTGGTGGAGATAGTAATTTCCATTATCAGTCTAATGGTCTTCTGTGTTTGTCTAATCGGGTTGTAGTACCAGAGGATGATACTTTGAGGGAAGAGATCTTGTCTCAGGCTCATCGAAGCAAGCTGAGTATTCATCCGGGAAGCAACAAGATGTATAAAGATTTGAGGACACGATTTTGGTGGAAACGGATGAAGCGCAGCATTTATCAGTTTGTCTCCAAGTGTCTAGTTTGTCAGCAGGTTAAGGCAGAGCACCGTCGACCGGGAGGATTATTGTTGAACTTACCTATTCCTGAATGGAAGTGGGAGCATATCGCGATGGACTTCATTACTCACTTGCCATTGTCTTCGAGGAACAGTGATGCTATTTGGGTAGTGGTGGATCGACTCACCAAGTCTGCTCATTTTCTGCCATATAACCGTGATTTCACTTTCGATCGTATGGCTCGATTGTATATTCAAGAGATTTTACGTTTGCATGGAGTGCCAGTCAGTATTGTTAGTGACAGAGATCCTCGTTTTACCTCACGATTTTGGGGTAGTTTCCAGTCAGCATTGGGTACTTCACTAAGTTTGAGTACGGCTTATCATCCAGAGACCGACGGTCAAACAGAAAGGATTATCCGTACACTTGAGGATATGTTGCGAGCTTGTGTTATGGATTTCGGAACCGCTTGGCAGGATCATTTGCCTTTGATTGAGTTCGCGTACAACAACAGCTATCATCGTAGTATTGGTATGGCACCATTTGAGGCGTTGTATGGGCGACGTTGTCGTACTCCATTATTCTGGGACGAAGTTGGGGAACGACATGTTGAGGGACCGGAGTTAGTCCAGCAGGCTATTGATAAGGTTGCAGTAATCAAGAAACGGATTAAGATTGCTCAGGATCGACAGGCTAGTTATGCGAACATCAAGCGTCGACCTCTTCATTTTCAGCCAGGTGAGAAAGTGTTTCTCCGAGTTTCGCCTTTTCGCAGGATTTTGAGATTTGGTCTCAAGGGTAAGCTGTCTCCGAGATTTATTGGTCCATTTGAAATATTGGAGAGCGTGGGAGATTTGGCTTACAGACTTGCATTGCCGCCGTACCTATCAAGTATTCATGATGTGTTCCACGTATCTTTGTTGAGACGATATGTAGCAGATGAGTCTCACATCTTACATCCTTCTGAAGTTCAACTTGATTCGGATTTGTCTTACGTGGAACGACCAGTTCGGATTCTAGATCGCAAAGACAAGGTGTTGCGGAATAAGATCATTCCTCTTGTCTTAGTGCAGTGGCAGCGCCGAGGTACTGAAGAAGCCACTTGGGAACTAGAGAGTCGTATGCGGTCAGAGCATCCAGAGTTGTTCTAGTTGTAGTATTTTCAGTTATGATTGTAATTTCAGTTGTACTTTCGGTTGTACTTCATTCTTAAGTTGAATGTATTGTTGTTCAGAATTGTCATTCTTCAGACGCGATTTCGCGGACGAAATCCTTTTTAGGGGGGGAGAATGTAGTATCCCGATGCCTAATTTGAGTTAATTATTGGATTAATTATATTTCGGTGGGATCGGAAGGACCGAACAGGGTTCGGATCGTCCGATCAGGGTTCGGATCGTCCGATCAGGATTCGGATCGTCCGAGACAGGTGGATGGAACCGTGGAAGACATGCAGGATTCGGATCGTCCGATCAGGGTTCGGATCGTCCGAGCCAGTTGGCTGGACACGTAGAAGACATGCAGGGTTCGGATCGTCCGAAGTGTCCCGGATCGGAGCTTCCGAAGTGGATCGGATCATCCGAACGTTGGCTATAAATAGAGGCGCGAGGCTTCACTTCTTACTCGCCAAGTCCGAGCGTTCCAGAGCATTTTAGTCGTTTCCGATTGGTTTCTAGTCTTTTCCCGAGGTTCAGGCACTAGCGGGGAGCTACTGGTTTTGTAGCGGAGCTGTGCTCTAGTTGGGAGATAGCGACATCAGTGGGCTGCGGACGCAGGCTTGATTCTAGGGCGGATTGTTAGGATCTGCTGGTTTGAGGTACGAAAGTACTATCCGAGATATCCTGGTCGAGTATACATTCTTATATGTGTTGCATGATTATTTGGTGCATTGATATATGTCATATGATGCATGCTATTATGTCACGTTTATTACTGCATGTTACATTTCATCTTGAGCCGTATCTCTTTCGAGATAGCCTTTATTGTTGAGCTGTATCTCTTTCGAGATAAGCTATATCTTGTGGGGCCGCTCAGCCCTGTCTTGTGGACGCATGGACACCGAGAGTACACAGTGGCCGACGGGTCCGGAGGGCTTCGGTGATCCGGGACATTTTAGGTCCACGTCTGATCTTGTAGTGGATGTAGTGACCCAGAGGAGTACCGCGCGGCACTATCCACTTGGCGCCTCTAGACTGAGCATATTGAGATCTTTTGTGACTCCTGTTTCTTGACTACCCTGGTATCATATCATAGCATGTGCATTTCATATAGGCTTGTATACTCATGCTTTTGTACTGGGCGTTCTTATCGCTCACGTCCTCGGTTTTGTTTATCTTGGACACCCCATTCCCACGGGGCAGGCCTCAGGTTGGATGGCTCAGGAGGAGGACGATGAGGACGTTGAGTAGCCGGTTGGTTTAGTTCTTCAATACTATTTGATTCGATATGGTTGTACCGCATATTTTTATTCTGAGTTGTTCTGGATATCTTTTGGGTTGTATAACTATCGTTTGTTGACCATTTTCCGCAATTATCTCTGATTGTTATTAATTAAGTTAATTGCATGCTTAATTCTTGATTAGTAGGTGATTCTGGAACGGGTCACTACAGCGTTGGTGGCAATGCCACTCTATAAGCTAGTGTCCCAATCCTCTCCAAAATCTCAAACGGGCCAATAAATCTTGGACTAAGCTTACCTTTCTTGCCAAAACGCATAACACCCTTCATAGGTGCTATTTTCACAAATACATGATCGCCTACTGCAAAATCTAAGTCCCTTCGTCTTTTGTCCGCATAACTCTTTTGTTGGCTTTAAGCAGTCTTCATTCTCTCACGAATTTTGACTACATGCTCGGCAGTCTCTTCAATCTCATCCGGGCCAATATCTTTTCTTTCCCCAACCTCGTCCCAATGAATAGGAGATCTACATTTTCTTCCATAAAGTGCCTCAAAAGGAGTCATCCCGATAGATGATTGAAAACTATTGTTGTAGGTGAATTACACTAGAGGTAATTTTGGTCCCCAACTGCCTTGGAAATCAATAATGCATGCTCGCAATAGATCTTCCAAAATTTGAATAACGCTTTCCGACTGACCTTCGGTTTGGGGATGGAATGTTGTACTTAATAATAACTTGTTCCCCATTGCTGCATATAGACTCTTCCAAAAAGATGACGTAAATCTCAGATCTCTATCAGAAACAATGGACACTGGAATCCCATGCAGACGGACTATCTCCCGAATATATAACTCTGCATACTGAATCATGGTGAATGTCGTCTTAATAGGTATAAAATGCGTTGATTTCGTAAGACGATCCACTATCACCCATATTGCATTTGATCCCTTAACATTCATTGGCAATCCCACCACAAAGTCCATAGTGATATTTTAACATTTCCACTCGGGAATAGGGAATGGCTTCAATTTCCCTGCTGATCTTTGATGCTCTGCTTTAACTTGCTGACAAGTCAAGCACTCGGATACAAATCTCAAAATGTCCCTCTTCATGCTCGGCCACCAATATAGCAATTGTAAATCTTTGTACATCTTCGTACTTCCAGGATGGATGTAGTAAGGTGTGTCATGGGCTTCCTTCATAATAAGATCTCTCAAAGAATGGTCACTAGGAACCCATAACCGATCTCGATAACGGAATATACCATCCACCTCTGAATATAACTCCGACCCTTGGCTTCATCTCTAGCTCTCCACTTTTGCAACTGCCCATCAGTAGATTGTCCATCACGAATCCTGTCTCTCAAGGCCGACTGTACTGATATTGTGGCAAGTTTAGGGGCCTCGCCCCTAGCATAAACTGTAAGCTCAAACTGTTGTATCTCGGACTGCAATGGTCTTTGTAGCGATAGATGAGTGATAACTGCTGCTTTTCTACTCAACGCATCTGCCACTACATTAGCTTTTCCCGGGTGTTAGCTAATGTCACAGTCATAATCTTTCACTAACTCAAGTCATCTGCGCTGTCTCATATTCAATTCTTTTTGGGTGAAGAAGTATTTTAAACTTTTATTTTCGGTGAATATCTTGCACTTCTCCCCATAAAGGTAGTGTCTCCAATTTTTTAGTACAAAGACTACTGCTGCAAGCTCGAGATCATGAGTAGGGTAGTTCTTCTCGTGTATTTTCAGCTGTCTCGAAGCATAGGCGATAACTCGGTCATTTTGCATCAGAAATGCGCCCGAAAAAAGCTTAGAAGCGTCGGTACAAGGAACATACTCCCCTTGCTCCGATGACATAGATAACACTGGTGCTGATATCAAGCCTTGCTTCAACTTGTCAAAACTGTCTTGAAACTCGGGACCCCAAACAAACATTGCAGTTTTCTTTGTCAAGGCGGTCATAGGTACCGCTATAGATGAAAACCCCTGAATAAACTTGCGATAATAGCCAGCTAGTCTCAAGAAACTACGAATCTCGGTAACACTCGTCGGTGCTGACCACTCTTTCACTGCTTCCACTTTAGTTGGATCAACTTTACCGTCGTCACTAGAAATGATGTGGCCTAAGAATGCCACTCTATCAAGCCAAAAATCGCACTTGCTGAATTTGGCATAAAGCTTTCTGTCTTGCATTCCTTGCAGTGGTGTCCTCAAATGACCGCTATGCTTCTCTCTGCTCTTGGAATATATCAATATGTCATCAATGAAGACTATGATAAACTGATCCAGATACGGCTGAAACACGCGATTCATGAGATCCATGAAGATCGCTGGTGCATTGGTCAACCCAAATGACATGACCATAAACTCATAGTGCTCATATCTCGTGCGAAATGCCATCTGTGAACATCTGACTCCTTTACTTTTAATTGGTGGTATCAAGATCGCAGATCAATCTTGGAGAATACTGATGCTCCTTGCAACTGATCAAATAAATCTTCAATTCTTGGCAGTGGATACTTGTTTTTGATAGTGACCCTATTAAGCTCTCGATAATCAATGAAAAGACACATACTATCATATTTCTTTTTAACAAATAATACCGGTTCTTCCCGTGGAGAATAACTAGGGCGAATGAAACCCTTGTCTAGCAATTCTTCGATTTGATCTTTTAGTTCTTCCATTTCAGCGGGTGCTAGACGATAAGGTGCTTTTGATATAGGAATAGTGCCCGGCATTAGATCAATAGAGAATTTACTTCACGATCGGGTGGAATGCCAGAAAAGTCCTCGGGAAAGACGCTAGGAAAATCTCTGACAATATCAACATCCTCCAACTTCTGACTGATAGATGCATGTGCAGTAGTGAAACAAGCTAGAAAAGCTTGGCATCCACGTTTAATAAGCTTCCTCGCACATAGACAAGAGATGATGTGCGGAATTTGCTTGTTTATCGCCGCCTCAAAGACAAAAGATTTACCACTTGAGGGTCTTATTGACACTGACCGCTGACTAAAATCAATCGAAGCTCCATTTGCTGATAGCCAATCAATCCCAGGTATGATATCAAATTCGGGCATATGAAGAACAACAAGATCTGCCCGAACCAAATCTTTGAATAAACGAAGCTCCAGATTCCTGACAATCTTAGACGTGAGCATTTGATCACCGGAAGGAATAGCAACTTTGAAACCCAAACCCATATCTTGAGGAGTAATATTCAGTCTTTTGATGAAGGTTTCAGATATGAATGAATGTGTAGCTCCTGAATCTAGCAAAGCATAGGTATCTATCCCCTGAATGTTAACCCTCCCTATAGCGAAAACGTCTTTTAAATCTTTTCGTGTTGAAGCTTAAAGAATTCCTATCATTAATTTCCCAAAGTTATGTGAAGATTGCGCGTGGAACTTAAGCATTTCTTGAAAATTCTCATTTTTGCCCTTAAATTTTTCGAAACTTCCATCCTAATACCCATATTTTTGAATTATTACATTTCAACCCTTATATTTTTTGAAAATTCTTATTCTGATCTCTTAAGTTCGAATATTTGGATTTGTGGTCCTTAAGAATTCGATATGATCATTTAGGTCCCTTAACCTTCGGTTAATAGCACTATGGTCCTTTAATTAACGAGAATTATATTTTAGTCCTCAAGTTTTCGAAGATAGTATATTTGACCCCAAGAATTTCGAAACCCCTAAAAAAATCTCTTAGTTATGAATTTCTTTAAATTTTGGCCCTAACTTTTTATTTGGAATCAATTCATCCTTTACATAAAATAAGGCACAAAATTAATATCACTTTCTATGGTTTCTAAAATCATATCTTATATCCAACTAAGTAGAACGTGCAACCTACTTTCCACTAGGTTAACTCTTGTTCCCAATTCAATTTTTAATAACCAATTTAACATTTCATGCAATTGTAAGCAATATAAAAATGTTAAATGATTTGTTTACCCGTAATGAGTGTCGTGTCTGCCTCCTCCCCAGCTTCTTCAGCATTCATAACATAAGCTCGCCCCACAGTAGGCTCTTTTCTCTTCGTGCAATCAGCAGCTTTGTGCCCATTCTCGTTGTAGTAGAAACACTTGAACGTCCCCCATTCACATTTGCCAAGATGTAAGCGATTGCACTCCTTGCATGGTTGCCTCTCAGCAGGCTGTGGTGCTCTTGGATTTTGCTGTCCTTGCTTCTTGTTTTGACTTTGGGGCTTTTGAGGCCCTTGAGGTTTAGAAGGACATGTATACTATTTCTTGTTTGACTGATTGCTATTATGGTGCTGTTGCCTCTTGAGCTGAATCTCAAACTCAATGTCCCTCAAAGCTTTCTCAGACTTGAATGCACATACAGTAGCAGTATCGTAATCCAATGGATGCATCATCATAACATTGTTTCGTAGTGTAGGTCGTAGAACATCCATGAAATGTCTAAGCTTCTCCGCTAGATCCCTCGCAATAAGGGGTACAAAGTGACACCCTCTATCAAATTTCTTCACATACTCGGCAACAGAAAAGTATCATTGACGGAGGCTCATAAACTCCCTCTTCAGTCACCCTCTAACATCAGCAGTAAAATATTTCTCATAGAAAATCTCTTTGAACTGAGGCCAAGTAATAGTAGCAAGGTTGACGCCATGCTCGACTCCTTCCCACCATAGTGAAGCATCATCCCTAAACAGGTAAGTGTTACACCTCACACGGCCAGCATCCCCCATGTTTAGATAACGGAAGTGTACCTCAAGTGAACGTATCCAGCTCTCAGCAGCAAAAGGATCGGTGGTTCCAGAAAATTCCTTTGGCCCTAGCCTCCGGAACTGATCATAGATATCCTGTGGTGGCCTAGGTGCCTGCTGTATCTGCTGCTGTAACTGATGTAACTATAGTTGTAACTGTTGCTCGAATAGACGAGCCATCCCTTCTAATGCACGAGTAGCAGCATCCCCTGGAGGTGGTGGTGGTGCATTCCCTTGATGGTTCACACTGTTTTCGGCTTGATTCTCATAACAAGAGCACGTCTATGAGGCATTTTATCTGAACTTTTCCGAAAATCTAACATAACCAACATGCATTTAAATCGAGATTTCCTAATCATGCAACATATCCTTACTCATTTATAAATTTAAGCATGCAAAGCATATATACTCAAAAAGCTAGTAAATATTCAATCATAAACATATTACTCATATCGTCATGCAGGTAACATCATACTGAATCATATAAAGCATGTAAAAACTTACAACTTTGAGGCTTTGATGACTGATCTTTCTGGCGCTGATGGTGGCATAACCCTTTACAGGACCTTTACACTTATACCAACTGAAACGTCTGCTCTTTTTATTTCTTAAAAGTACTAAAATTTATTTATTTTTTAAAAAAAACAATTATAATTTCGGCCATATACATATACTATATAAAAAGCACTGGTCCTCAGGTTATGTGCACCTTCAATCCAGCCAAATCAAGCATCAAGGCCTCCCTCAACCTCACCTGAATCCATCACACCTAGTGAGTCTAAAGACTCAACACACCATAATCTTGATAACAAGTATATATATAAAATCATATGCAACAGTGAAAAATACCTTTATGTATAAAAATAGCATATTCATGACATCAACCATAAACCTTTACATTTTCCTTTTTCCTCAACATAACATGTCATAAAACCTCTTATCATGATCTTAAACATTTTTTCTTTTTCATTGAATTCAGATCGTTAATTGTGACTTTCCTCAATACTGAGAAAGTCAATGGATCCATCTACATGTAACCACAGTACTGGACGGAGGGGACATCAGCGACATAAGATTGTCAACTGAGCCTTGGCCTATCCTCAATCATATCCTCATTCGTCACAATCACTTCACTTTCATCAACGTTTATATTTTCATCACTTTAGAAAATCATGCACAAATATCATTTTCTTTTGAGACAAAGCATGCAACATATATTTTAAATGTCAACCTTAATCCATACAAATTCAATAGACATTTAAAACTCATACTTTAATCATGTAAAATTTCATAAAATTTAAAAATAATCATAATGTCATAAAAACAACCTTTAGAGAACTGCCATGACCTTTACAAATTTTTAGGTGTAAAAAGGTTGTTTTACCCTGGACGTGTCATTTTACTTTCTTGACTTTTTCTTGATTTCTTTGACTTTAACATGTATTATTTCAGCTTAAATTAAAATTCCCATTATTTTATTTAGCTTTAAAATTAGGCTTTTCAATTTATCTTTAATCAATTGTTTTGACGGTGTTTTAATCCCAAAAATTCCAAACTCTAATACAAAATTCTTAAATTCAAATCTTAGTATTTTTATATTATTTTAACCCTCGTGAACCATGACTCGACCTCCGTGAGTGATTTTACAAATAATTTTTCTTTAAAACCCTAATATGACTTACCAAAGTCACACCCGAGCCATGGCTCAATTTCCTCGAGCCAACCTTGAGCGGAGCTGGGCCAGACCCTGACTCACCCCTTAGGACACCCTCATGTGCCCATGGAACCCATGGAACAGACCATTAACTCAAAAACACAAGCACATCCTAAGCCTAAGCACTCGGCCGAAACTCCACCATGGACAAGGACTCTTTTTTTCACCTCCTAGACTTTAGCCGACCGAGCCACCCTTGAATCAACCTGTTGTACCCTCACCTAGGACCCTAATGACGTACCCTAGCCCACCTTAAAGTCCACAGACCGAGCGACACTTCCTGCGTGAGCCGCTGAACCCTGCACATCAACCCTTGCTTCTCGGATAGGAGTCCTAGAATGGCTATGACTATTTCCCCAGCCCTTATCTCGAGTCCCAACGTGGTTAGGACTCTCCCCTTGACCCTTCACCAACCCTTAGTCAAGCCCTGGTCCAATCGAACCCAGCCCAAACCATCACTACATGGAAATCGATCCCTATGACCCCATGACAGCCGAAATTGCTTCCAGCTTGGTTTGCTTGTTTTCCTTCGACTTTGGTGATTAGGACGTGTGTGTTAAGACCTTAACTCATGTATAAACATCACTTGTTCATAACCTAAGATCATGGTAGCCCTTTTACATAATAAAACCATGAATTTGCATCAAAATCTCAAGTTTCCCCATATGTGCATGCAATATTTCGAAAATAATCATAAAAACTTCATGTTTTTCAGACACGTGATATTTAAAAAGATAATACGATGTGATAAATGATAAAAAGATATATATTGTGTGGCTTTGCGTTTTAAACGCATGAAAAACCATTGGCGATTAAAGAACAGGGATGGAGAGACGATGGCTTTGATGCTTCACTTTGACAATCCGAAATTTCTTCTTCAAAATATGATTGTGTGTGGCCATGTATGTTGATGGGATTTTTCAGAATAAGAGGCATGAACTATGAAGGTTTAGGGTAGGATTTAACACTATTATATAGTTAATTATTCTACTAATAGGGCTTAGACCTATTAAGCCCTCAAATTAGGCCCAATAATATTTAATTAATTGATAAAAAATATTTCGTTTAAATAAGTTTGAGAATTTAATAGCCGGGTTCCCAAAACGTTTGCATTTTAGTTGAAAAACCAACATTGATAAAATTTACGTCTCGGCGTATAAAATCACCTCAAAACTCCTTATTTTCAAAAATATGAAAAAGAATCAATCAGTCACATTTTCCGTTTTTCAGCCCTCGGTCTCCGTTCCTTGATCGCAACTTGAATATTTCTTAAAAATACAATTCATGGATAATGCAATAAAATCCTATTTAACACATAAACATGTATGTCACATAATCAATTTAAGCAATTAAAATCAATTAATTAGCCATTTTCATAATTCCTAATTTTGCATGCAATTGAATTACGTCGTATTAATTTTGGACCTTATATATATGTACTTCTTTTTCCTGGTACAGGTGTGTTGAGTCTTTGGACTCACGAGGCTTGTGTGATGCAGGTGAGCTTGATGATGAGGGGAATGGAGGTACCGAAATTTGAGTAGGCAGACCTGGTGCGATGACACGAATGAGGACCGCATGTTTTCCGCAATGATTTATGAGATTTGAGAGAATATCCACATTTTTATAAGTTGATGATTTTCGGATTTTTATTTGTTTATGTTTACGCATAATTTTGGGATGAGTTTGGTTATTTTAAGTTGTACTATTTTTACTGCCAAATATTTAAGATCATTTTTAAATGTTATATTTTTATGTAGAGCGCATGCATGCAAAATATTTAAGTATTTTTCGAACATGTGAGCTTAAAAAAAAATTTTGCACTTTTAAATGAGTTGACGTTCCAATTTTGGTTTTGCTAATTAATCTTTATTTGTAGGTATAATTTTGAGTGTTTATTATGAATTAACATTAAAGGCTTGGTACCATAAAAGTAGTTATTTTGATTTGCTGCTTTAATTTGATACAATGAATATAATATCATTATACTACAATTATTAAATCCCCATTTTTATAAGTGAGTGATATTACATATTTATATAGTTAAATATAATTAAATTGTATGTTTATTTATACAATAGCTTAGCTTTGTTGGTTGTTCTAAATAATACATATTTTAATTAACTTAATAACTAACTTTTACTTTCTGCATCTAACTTTTACTTTTCGCAACTATTTTTATTTTCCGTATCTAACTTATTAAATCATATATTTCATTTAGGTAATAGTGTGACTCTGCCACTTGTTCTAAATGAAATATAATGATTTAATTTAATATTTACTTTATGAATTTTAATATTTATAGAGTTATATATATAATTATAGATACCATATATAAAATATTAGTTAATTCGGAATTTTTTATAGTGAGAACTATATTATATTTTGTATGTGTTTAAATATTTAATTTTCTTTTATTGGAACCATCATTTATAGTGGTTTTATTTATTTACTTTTAGTTAAACAATATTACATAAACCATGAATAAAACTTTGAGTTTGACAAATCTATAATTGTAAATTCCATTCTTGCATTTTGTAATTTATAAATTAATAAATTTAAACTTAAATAAGCTCTATGTGAATCGATCTCGTACTTACGAAATATATTACTTGCACAACAACCTACAATTGGGTGAATTATAATTTAAGTAGTAGCACTAATTGAGCCAAGACTGTCGCTTTTCTGCTCAAAGCGTCCGCAACTACATTTAGTTTTATCAGGATGATAGTAAATGTCACAGTCATATTCCTTTACGATTGCTAGCCATCTTCGTTGTTTCATGTTCAGCTCCTTTTGGGTAAAGAAATATTTAAACCTTTTTTGATCCGTATAGATCTAGCATTTCTCACCATATAGGTAGTGTCTCCAAATTTTAAGCACAAATACGGCTGCTACAAGTTCAAGGTCATGTGTCGGATAATTCTTCTCATGGAATTTCAACTGTCTACATGCATATGCGATGAACCGATCATGTTGCATGAGAACTCAATCCTGGCTTTGAAGCGTTTGTATACAACACATACTCCCTTTGTTCTGTTGGCATAGCTACAACTGGCGCGGTAGTGAGCGTTAGCTTCAATTGATCAAAACCGCCTTGACACTCTGGCCCCAATACAAATTTCACATTCTTCTTCGTCAGAGATGTCAAGGTACTGCAATGGATGAAAAATCCTTGATGAACTTGATAGTAGCCTCCTAAGCCCAAGAAAAGCGGATTTTCGTTACACTTTTAGGCACCAACCACTCTTTAACTGCCTCGACCTTAGATGGGTCGACTTCTATTCCTTATCTCGAAATGATGTAGTCTAAGAATACCACCTTCTCTAGCCAAAACTTGCACTTGTTGAACTTTGTATATAATTTTTGATCTTGTAATACTAGCAAAATTGTCTTCAAGTGTTGATCATGCTCATCTCGACTCTTGGAATATATCAAAATATCATCGATGAAGACAATGATAAACTGATCGAGGTACGACTGAAACACGTGATTCATGAGATCCATGAATATAGCCTGGGCATTAGTCAGTCCAAAAGGCATAAAAAAAAATTTCATAATGCTCGTAGCGCATTCTGAAAGTCATCTTATGCACATATGTCTCCCTTACTCTCAGCTGATGATATCCTGATCGAAGATCTATATTTGAAAATATCGAAGCTTATTGCAGTTGATCAAACAAATTTTGATTTGAGGCAATGGATATTTGTTCTTCAATGTCACCCTATTTAGTTCGGTAATCAATACAGAGTCTCATACTTCCATCATTTTTCTTCACGAATAACACCGGTGTGCCCCATAGAGAGAAACGAGGGTGAATAAATCCTTTGTCTAGCAGCTTTTGAATTTGATCTTTCAACTATTTCATCTCAGCATGTTCTAGAAGATACGGTACCTTAGAGATCGGCAGAGTACACGACATCAACTCAATCGCAAACTCCACCTCTCTCTCGGGTGGAACGCCAGAAACATCGTCAGGGAACACATCCGGAAAGTCCTTGAAAACTTCGACATCTTCTATCGATCGACTGTTAGTGTCGGGTACGGATATAATGCTGGCAAGAAAACCTTGGCAGCCATTCCGAATAAGTTTCTTGCACGCATGCACAAAATGATGCGCGACATCTATCGATTCTGTGCAACATCGAATATGAACGATTTCCCGTTAGGCGGTATAATAGACTGACCTCTGCTGGAAATCAATAGTAGCTCCGTATAATGTGAGCCAATCCATTAAATAAGGCCCGCTCGAACGAAATTCTTCTGTAATTTGAGCTCCACATCCTTAACCATGCTTGTAGAGATCATATGCTCTCCCGAAGGCACCGTGACTCTGAATCCCGACTCTATGTCCTCCAGTAATATTTCCAGTCGTTTCACAAAGGATTCAGATATCAAATAATTCTTAGCTCCAGAATCTAGCAAAGCATAGGTAGCTACATCGGCTAACAATTTTATGAATCTGATCATAGTCGCATTATACTCAAACAAGGCCATGAAATTCAAAAATTTCTTATCATCTAGGCCCTTTCTAGTTTCCCGTATTAGCAAATTAGTCCCTAATGTCTCGAACATATTGCAATATGGCCCTTTTTATTCTCAAAAATTTCAATATCAACCTCTACATCCTTCAAAAATTGTCAAATGGCCCTCAAATTTTTTGAATTAATGCAATTTAGTCCCCAAAATTTCGAATTATCTCGTATAGTCGCCAAATAATATTTTTCTCAAATCCTATAAACTGAGGCTTACAAATTTATACGAACTCCGATATTTTTAGTTTGTTTACCTCAATTCATTCATAACATTACTTCAATAGTTTTATCCCTAATATCCTAATATAAATGATTTTCAATTATTGATTTTCTCCTTCAGTCATTTGTTCCCTAAAATATCTCACTAAAATTCCGAATCTAAAGTACAAACTCCCCAAACTTTCCGATACAATAGCAATTGTTTAAACAAAAAGTATTTTTGTTTTATGATAAAACCAAAAATAAAAATATTGTTGATATAATTGTAATTCTCTCTAATCTACCATACCAAAAAATTATTAATTTGACAAAACTTACTTTCTCATCAAAATCGCTAATACTAATTTTTCTACTTCCTCCTAAAGCATCCCTATACTTATATATCTGTCTAACTTCCTCAATCAAAATTCCTTATGTAACATTTATTTTGTAACTTACTTGCCGACCATATTCAATTAGAAAATTTTGTTTTTGTAGGGTACATTTACTCTAATGACAAATAATTATAAAACAATAATGGTTTGATTTAAAGCAGCAGTGGAAAAAGGTTGAAAATACTTTAAAACGGACCTCAGGGCATAGAAAATTTTCGGCATGACCTCCCGTAAGTAGGACATCCCGAAAACTCAAGCAGTCCCGAAAACTCAAGCAGCAGTTTATATCAAAATATACTCCAACTAGAGTCATTAAAAAAAATCGAATTTAAACAACCTATAGCCGCACTGGCCAGGACTAAGCAGAAATTAAACTTACCAAATACTCACCAGATCATAAATATCACATAGTCGACTCAGAACATCACAAAAACAACCAAATACCACTACAGATACACGGGGAATCTTCTCGAAAAATAAACTACAATACGAGACTGAAACAAACTCAAGACATACATTTAGACTAATTATGAGACTCCACTGAACAGAACCAAGCAATCCAACCTCAATCCCGAGCTCCACTGGCGGAACCTCGGCCTGATGCTGCAAAACGACTCGGGATATCTACCACGGTGCCCAATAGCAACCACAGCAGCCCCCCAGAAAACAACTGAGGTTAGGATTCTGGTATGAAACAGTTCAACAATAACAACAATAATCATAAATCATGCATAATCATATAATAAAATGTAATGTGCAATGCATGAAAGGCTCAATGAATAATCGGGATAACAGGAGCCAACAAACTGTACGATAACAACTGGAATAATGCTCGAGCAACAACACAGGAGAGCTACATCGTCATGCAGCTAAACTGCCCTGCCAAGTATGCGAGGTATGCCAAGATGTGCTGAAAAACACCCCCGACTCTCCTCCATACAGCTGATACGATATAACAGGATGGCACAACAGAATGAACTAGATGACACAATCTCAGCGCTCATCTCGAAAGGCTGAACTAACCACGGGACGGTCTCATGTGTATAGGCCTATCAGCCACACTATGATTTCGAGATAAACAACAGTGCCAGATAACAATGGATATCAACAATGGGCTAACAAGAACGATAGGGCTCAACATGAATGTTATAACAGTATGTCCTATGCTAAATGCCAATAATATGTCACAATAATAAAGATATATTACAAGGAAGACATTTAACAAATTATAACAGTCATAGATACGATCAGTGCAACACATAATGACAAGTAAACATAATTTATGTTTTACCGTCGTATGTTACCGAGCTGTAAGATACCTAAATCACGAAAATGATCTTCATGAATGATCAACTAAACTCCCTCAACCTAAAATAATAAAATAAGCCGAATAATTCCACAACTCATCATTATTTACATTCCAACCATTATCAACTCGATAATCCTTAGAGTAATTCCAACGATAACAACCATACTATAACATCTTTCAATATCACACAAAACGATTCGACATAATTAATAGGCTCGCCGAATTATAACTCAAAGATTTCCAATGACTGAACCTACAACAATTATCTAATAAATACGTCAATAGAACGTTATTCGAATGACGAAAACAATTTAAATCGGAACGGAAAAACACCCAACCCCGGGCAGCCTATATATATCAAAAAAAAGGCTGGAATTTAGCCAAAATTTACCAAGATCGGAGTTAAACTACTCGCTATAGGTCTCAAGGTGATTCTCGCCGGAGATGATGTCGTAAAAGACTATTCAAGACCAAAAACCGAACTGAAAACTTTCTGGAAATTCAGGAACAACAGGGTAAAATCAAGCTTCAAATCCGTGCTCAATATACTCCAAAGAATCCGGAAAAAAACGAAGCAATACCTCACCTAAAGTCGAACACGAAACTCGAACAGTAGCAACCGTGAAACAGGGCTCGAATGGGGCTGAAACGAGCATCAAAAGTAGCGATTCATGGTTTAAAATGAAGCTACTGAAGTAAGGAAGACAACTCCTCAAACCGTTTGTGATTTCGACGCTAGACGGGAAATTATGGCTTCTCCAAGATGGAGGTGTTGAAAGTGGCAAAAATAAAGATGGATTACAAGAATGGGTTGGGGAAATTGGCTTCTTCCTTTTTCTCTCTCTCCTATCAGGCTTCTTCCTTTTTCTCTCTCTCCTATCATAAGTTATGTGTATGTATATGTTAGAGTAGGTATCCGTCGAGTCAAGTGTTGGCCGAGTGTTCACTATGAAACTCTATGTATAAACAATCTTTATTTTAATAATATTTGAAATTAATGTTTTGGCACATTTTTATCTGTATACCCATGCTAGTTGCATAGATAAAGTCCTTGAATATACAAATAGTAGAATGAATATGAGATGCTCATATGATGAGTATCATGAAACTCATATTTGGAATACTGTATATTCTGAACAATTCCTATTCGATTAATCCACCGCTAATAAGGATATAGGCCGCTCAAGTTTGAGACTAGTATCTACGATGTGAGTACCATGTTTCATTGGTATGGGACATTGTGATGTCCGAGCATGCAGATAGGTGCTCCTAGTAGAGTGCACTGAACAACCCTCCATATAGGACTTTCCAAGTGGTTCTCACTTATCGAGTAGAAACGTCCTAGTTTATGGTTATACACCATTAGTCCTTATGACCTGTGACAACACTGAGACTCCATATGCTAGCATTGCACTTTGACTTGTTTACCAACTCTCATAGGGTCATCAGGTGGCAAGGTTGGGTGTTTTGTCGAAACATATAGGATTCGATGCATTGTAGTCGGGGATTCACTGCTTACCTTCGGGTATTGATATCCTATGTGATCTCATGTGTATGTAGTATGAAATCTATTATCAGAGTATGGTGGTAATTATGAAAAAGGTTTCATAGATTACATCATCGATGCAACTACGACATGACGCGTAGTGTTGATTCTTTGACAGCTCTCGATATACATATAGTTGTCGAATCGGTTGGGATATATGAGATGAAGGGACCGTATTGCTAACCATAATTGAATGGTTCTTGCAGGCACTATCATTTGTTACTAGGGAATCATGTAAGCGATACTGCTAGGCGTTTAACATGATTGTTTGGGTATATCAGACTTGAGTCTGACATTCTTATTAACAAGGAGTTGATAATTAAGAATGGAGCAATTGGCATATGTTCATATAAGGACATGTTTACTCCTGAATCACATGGAGATGTGAACACACAGCTAGTTGTATCAATGAACCGTTGAGGGCCACACAAGTGCTAACTTTCTAGATCCCGTTGAGAAGTAAAAATAGTTCAATGTGTTTAACAGATTATAAAGGAGTTTATAAGCGCAAGAAAAATTAGAAGTATGAATTCTATAAGGGGAATGTGACTTTTAGTTAGAGGAAGTGTTCCTAAATTAAAAGTTGGCCAAACAAATAATGTATTTGAAAATTGTGATTTTCAGAAACATTATTATGGACTAAATTAAATTAATTCAAGTGTTGAATTAGTTAAACACTAGTGGACCTAGTAGAGTCCAAATAATTAAATTAATTCAAGTGTTGAATTAATTAAAAAACATTGGGCCTTGTAGAGCCCAATTAGAAATAATTATTGAACTAGTGGGCTTGAGTAAAATCAAGTAAGGTTTAAATGATCTCAAATATGTTTGAGATATCTAAATTAAAGTTAATGGGCCTTGTAATTGTTACAAGCCCAAACAAACTGCATGCTAGGAAGGTGAAGGGTTGGAGGCAACTTTTGAGTTAATGGCATAGCATGCACATGCAATGTTTTGCTTCAACTTTTTCCACAACCAGAAAAATATCTCCTCTTCTCTCCTAAAACCCACCTTGGCCGAAATTTCCAAGTTATGATTCTCCTTCATTTTGCTTTTTCAATTGTTGAAGATTGCATACACTTCTCAAAGAAAAATGCATTATATTCTCTAGTACAAGTGTAAGGTGGATCTTCCTTGTTCGTGGTGAGCTTAATTTTTGAGCAAGGTGTGCTCTTGGAAGCTTGTAGATCAATCATGCCATTAAGAACTTAGTTGATTGACAACTAAGTTGGAGCCATCATCAATCTTTTAAAATTGATAGGTAATTTTCTAAAACACTCAATGAATGTCATTTTGTGTTTTATTGTATTTGCTACACATTATAGTTTAGGGTGCTTGTTTTTCTTTCTAGAAAAATAATTTTGAAACTTCCTTTGCACATTTTGGGCACATTAAAATATCTCCTTTCAAGTGGTATCATGAGCTATGGTTACTATTTTGTGTAGCATATACATGATATTATATTGAGGTCAATTTCTATCATTATGAGACAATAAAACCAACAAATCCTAGGCCGGTTTTTGGGGCCGTTTTGCTGCCCATTTCGGGCAGCTTGGGATGCCCGAGGGGCTGCCCGAAACAGGCAGAAAAGGTAGCCCCCGAACAGCCCCCTTTGAAAATTAAAAAAAAATTGTTAGTTGACCAGAATCCGGCGACGGCGATGACGACTAGGGTTTTACAAAAGTGTTTTGGAATATCAAAGTGTCATAGGTCTTGAGTTGTTGGACTGTTGGATGGTTGACATATTTTGTAAAATTTAAATGGACCAAAATATTTTTGGTGAAAAATGATTTTTTGGCTCTTAAGTTTAAATTTACAAATGTTGTACATATTTTCTAATAAAATAAATAATTGAAGTTGGACTTTTATTATTTATAGTAAATGGTGATTTACAAGAAATTCGGTTATAAATAAATTAATTATAAAGTAGACAAAGGATTTTGTATACTTTGTTAATTTAGTTTATAATCGTGGCGGTTAGTGATTGGATCAAGATATATAATATTGGATCAATTGATTATTGTGATAATTAATTGATGGTGTATGATATGTGATATTATGCATGAAGGATGATCAAAAGCCCAAGCCCAATTTGCTAGGTGTATGCTAGGATATTTTGTGTTGAATTATTGTAAAATATCCCTATTTGCCATGGATATTTATTTGTAAATATTAGTATAGTGGAAGATTAATATTGGAAGATGGTGGCCTTGATGATTATGAAGATCGAATACATGTAAATATTGGAAGCTTATGTAAAAATTGCATTTGCATCCCATGCATTTCCATAGATTGAACCTAGGCCCGTGCTTAGCTCACACGAGCCATTAGTATTGGGACAATTGATCATCCTTGTTTTGTTTACTGTTTATAATATATGCATGATATGTTATAAATAATGAGTATGTGCGTTATTATTATGATAATAACAAAGTTGCTTGAATCCGACAAACATACGATCAAATATGGCGAGCTTTTAAATAAAATTAATGATGAGACCTTTCAAAATTAAAAATCATCATTTTGAATAAGTTTCTAAATTAATACCAAGCCCGAAAAGGGGAATTATAAAGGTGTTTATAATTTCCATGTCTTCCATCGACAATGGGTGCATGATGAACGCTACCCGTGTTCGGGGATCGGCTCATATTATTGGGGGGCCCTGGACACCGGAAAGCTGTGACATCCATTGACATGGTGATGTGAACTACGAGGAACTCCCATGATTTCGGCTCATATTATTGAGAGAACGCATGGTTACTGTCTATTAAGGTTCAATATCGATGGTTAATGCTTGGCACGTAAAGATGAACGACGTCATATTATGGGTCTTAATCAAAAGTTAGACAAAAGTTTAGGTAAAGAATTGCATAGAGATGCAATTGGAAACTACCTTTTAGAAATTATGATTGGCTGATATTATTCGGGATAATAATTTGCTAATTGGACCTTACGTACCTACTGAGGAAAGGAGTTTCCCGTTTTCACTAGAGGGTAGTGAAAAATGTCAAAACAGTGAGAGCGAAAATTTATGAAGTAAAATTTCATACTTTATATCTTACTAAATATTTTAATATAGTTATTAACATTTATCTATTTTACTTTTCAGTACAAATTTTGACAATGTCTTCGATTCGCAATCCGCTATCTGCAATACTCAACAAACGCGTATTAACCAGACCTAATTACCTCAATTGGCTAAGAAACCTAAAAATCGTCTTGAATTTCGAAAGTATGGCATATACACTATCTGAGTCACCCCCTGTTGAGGCTCCGACTAGCTGCACTCCTGAGGAATTGCAGACTTACAAGGATTGATGTGACCATGACTTGCGAGCTAAGTGTTATATGCAGGCTTCTATCAAAGATGAGCTGCAGAGGCGTTTTGATGATGCAAAGAGTGCTGCTGACGTTCATTTGTATCTCATGATGTGTGCGGTCCGCTTAGCATCACCACTAAGCATGGACATGCATACTTCATCACCTTTACCGATGAATTTTCGAGGTATGGGTATGTGTATTTGATGAAATACAATTCTGAAGCCTTTGAAAGGTTCAAAGAATTCAGAAGTGAAGTAAAGAAACAGTTGGGACGAAGCATCAAGTCACTTCGATTGAATCGAGGTGGTGACTACTTGAGTGCCGAGTTCCAAGAGTATCTTAAGGAGAATGGGATTCTCTCGGAGTGAACTCCGCCTGCTACACCACAGTTGAATGGTGTTTCGGAGCGTCGTAACCGGACTTTGATGGACATGGTTCGGTCTATGATGGGGTTCAAGGAGTTGGTTCCATCCTTTAGGAGATATGCGCTCAGGACAGCGGCACTGTTGTTGAACAATGTCCATTCAAAGGCAGTTGATAAGACGCCATATGAGATATGGATGGGTAAGCCTCTCAAATATTCTTATCTTAGAATATGGGGATGCCCTGCTAATGTGAAGCAGACAGTGGGAGATAAATTGGATAGTCAAATCCATTTTATGTTACTTTGTGGGATATTCAAAGAATTCAGTTGGATACTATTTCTATCATCCCCAAGAAAAAAAAGTGTTTGTTTCTAGGAATGCAACATTTTTGGAAAAGGAATTTCTATTGGATAGAAAAGGGGAGATGATAGAACTCGAAAAGGTTTGAGAGACACCCACACACGAAGAGCCAAGAGAGGAGATACAAGCTCCTAGAAGAGCCGAGAGAGTCTCGAGACCACCTATGAGGTATGGTCTGCTTCTTGAAGAGGGCCATGATGACCCTAACCATGGATGTGATCCATTGACCTTTAAGGAAGCATTAACTGATGCCTATTCATCCAAGTGGCTTGAAGCCATGGAATCTGAGATGAATTCGATGCATTCGAACCAAGTTTGGAATCTCGTGGATCCACCTGAGGGCACTGTTCCCATAGGGTGTAAATGGATCTAAAAGAGGAAACTTGGGGCGGATTGGAAGGTATTGATGAAGGATCTTTTGTGCTAGTGCCTTCGAAGACATCTCGCACTCGACAATCTCCAATGAACTTCAATAGCTCGTGTTCTAAGAATATTAACACCGATGAATTAAATCGAGTTTGGTTAAAATCAAGCGGAAGAAACTCGAAGTAATCATTTATGAAGAATATTGTTATATTAAAAAAATTAACTTATGTAAACTAACTAACTGAAGGAGACTAGATTAGTTTTTGCATTCTTAAGTTCAGTTACGGTGACAACTGAACTGACGAATACTCAAACTTCAAAACAGTTTGAAAGCAGTAGTTACTCAGTTAAATACACAAGATATGTTTATGGATGTTCGGAGACTTCAACTGCTCCTACGTCACCCTTTCTATCTCCACAGATATGATCCACTAGAAGACTTTGATTTATACAACTGCTTGTACAAGCCCACTCAGCTAGGACTTAAACACTGCCTAAACTGAACTCCTAGCTACGACTGAAGGCAGCACCTTCCAGCCAACACTTCTTTAATGTCTATGTGTCAAAGACTACATACACAAGTTTAACGTCTTTGTGCAAGACTGTTTTTGGGTGATGAGAGTGTTTGTGTGTGAGAATTGAACAAGGTTGTTCTTACACACTGAGGGATATATGCTTCTAATCTAAGCTGATATATCTGTGAAGAGATCCCTCGACTGGGCTGAATGCTTCTCTCAAGCTAATATAACTTTGAAGCGTGCCCTTCTCTCTTTTTCTTGGGTTATCTTCTTGTTGTATATCTTGTTGAGTCTTCACTGATCTCTTCCTTATATAGGCAGGAAAATTGTTCGTACAGTGAGACTCAATTATTGTATCTGTTGCATTTGAATCGGCTTCTTGGACTTTGTGTCTCGACTTTTCGACTGCCCTTCTGAAGTGTTTTGTCTTTAATTCTCTGATGCAACGTCCATTATTGTCCTTTAACTATATAATGGCTTTGTAACTTCACATACAGCTAGAATCCACTTGAAAGAGTTTGTCTTCATCCATAACTGAAGGATTATAACTGATGCTTCGAACTGGTCAGTTGGGGTGGTGAAATAAGTTGACTCGTCAGTTGAACTGATTACACACCGTTCAATTGGACTGATTAGTTGAGTTTCTTCCTCAGTTGAACACTCCTTTGGTTGGCCAGGCTTCTGAGGTTTTCCTGCTGAATCACATATCAACTGGACAATCAGCTGGACTGCTCAATTGACGTAATCAGTTAGACTGATTCATTTTGTGCAATCAGTTGGGTCTTCAGTTTTGCAATGTAAACATCTCGTGAGTGTTCCTAGATGCTGCACACTGAGGTAGATCATTAGTAACACAATTAACAAGTTTTGTTATCATCAAAATCAAGATTGAGAACTTGAAAAGTTCCGACAATTGACCTTCAAGGCGCGACAGGTGGAAAAAGAATATAATCAAAGACAAGGAGTTGACTTTGAGGAAACCTTTTCTTCAGTTGCAATGTTCAAGTCTATAAGGATATTGCTAGCCATAGCTACATGGTATGACTATGAGATATTGCAGATGGATGTCAAGATAGCCTTTCTTAATGGGAAAATTAAGGAAGAGATTTACGTGTCTCAACCTGAAGGGTTTACATCTATCGGAAATGAGCATATGGTATGCAAAGTTCAGAGATCTATTTATGATCTAAAGCAGGCATCTAGGAGTTGGAACCTCATATTCAATAGTACAATCAAGGAGTTTTGTTTTACTAAGAATCCTGAGGAACCTTGTGTGTATAAGAAGGTCAGTGGGAGTGCTGTGACATTCCTGGTGATTTATTTTGATAACATTCTACTTATTGTGAATGATGTAGGGATGTTGCAATCAACTAAAATATGGTTAGCGAGTAAGTTCTCGATGCAGGACTTGGGTGAAGCATCTGTTGTATTGGTAATACAGATCTATAGAGATAGATCAAGAAGATTTCTTGCTCCCACCGAGTCCACAATAATTGATGCCATCGTGAAACGGTTCTCGATGGATGAGTCCAAGAGAGGACATCTACCAATGTGTCATGGAGTGTCCCTATCCAAGTCTATGTCTCCCAAGACTGATGCAGAGATAGCGGCGATGACAAGCATTACTTTTGCATCTGCAATTGGTAGCATCAAGTATGAGATGATATCTACACGTCCTGACGTGGCTTTTGCACTAAGTGTAGTGAGTAGATATCAATCGAACCCTGGTCTTCCATACTGAAAAGCTGTGATAGACATCCTCAAGTATTTGAGAAGGACCAATAAGTTGTTCTTGGTCTATGGGGTACTGAAATTGGAAAGCTATAAAACTCTAGCTTCCAAAGAGATATCGATGACTCAAAGTCAACCTCTGGGTTCGTATTCATGCTCAATGGTGCTGCTGTCTCTTGGAAGTGTTCCAAGCAAGACAGTACTGTGGATTCTACCACTGAGGCCGAATACATTGTTGTATCAGTTGCAGCAAAGGAGGCTGTTTGGATAAGAAATTTCGTCATATTGTTGGGCATCATTCCTAATGGAGTTGCTCCTGTCCCGGTGTTTTGGGACAACACGAGAGCTATATTTCAAGCAAAGAAGTCAAGTTCTCATCAGAAATCCAAACATTTATTGATAGAGTACCACATCCTCCGAGAGATTGTGGAAAGAGGAGAAGTGTGGATTGACAAAGTCGGCTTCACAGATAATGTTGCTGATCCACTAACTAATCCTTTACCTGGACCAGTAATCGAGAAGCATCGCAAATCGATGGGTTTGAAGTATATTGGTAGTTGGCTCTAGTGCAAGTGGGAGATTGTTAGAGTAGGTGCATGTCGAGCCAAGTGTTGGCTGAGTGTTCACAATGAAACTCTATGTATAAACAACCTTTATTTTAATAATATTTGAAATTATTGTTATGGCAAATTTTTATCTGTATACCCTTGCTAGTTGCATAGATAAAGTCCTTGAACATACAAATAGTAGAAAGAATATGAGATGCTCATATGATGAGTATCATGAACTCAAATTTAGAATACTGTATATTCTAAACAGTTCCTAGTCGATTCAACCGCCGCTAAGAAGGATATAGGCCGCTCGAGCTTGAGACTAGTATCTGCGATGTGAGTACAATGTTTCATTGGTAGGGGACATTATGATGTCTGAGCATGCAGATAGGTGCTCCTGGTAGATTGCATTGAACAACCCTCCAAATAGGACTGTCCAAGTGGTTCTCACTTATCGATTGGAAACGTCCTAGTTTTAGGTTGTACACCATTATTGCTTATGACCTGGGACAACATTAAGACTCCATATGCTAGCATTGCACTTTGACTCGTTTACCGACTCACATGGGGTCATCAGGTGGCAAGGTTGGGGGTTTTATCAAAACATATAGGAGTCGATGCATTGTAGTCGGGGATTCACTGCTTACCTTCGGGTATGGATATCCTATGTGATCCCATGAATATGTAGTATGAAATCACTTATCAGAGTATGGTGGTAATTATGAAAGGGGTTTCATAGATTACATCATCGATGCAACTACGACATGAAACATAGTATCGATTCTTTGACAGCTCTCGATATACCAATAGTCGTCGAATCGGTTGGGATATATGAGATGAAGGGACCGAACTGTACGCTAACCATAATTGAATGGTTCTTGCAGGCACTATCATTTGATACCTTAGGAATCATGTAAGCGATGCTGCTAGGAGTTTAACATGATTGGTTGGGTACTATCAGACTTGAGTTCTGACATTCTTATTATCAAGGAGTTGATAATTAAGAATGGAGCAATTGGCATATGCTCATATAAGGACATGTTTAGTCCCGAATCACATTGAGATATGAACTCACGGCTAGTTGTATCAATGAACCATTGAGAGCCACACAAGTGCTAACTTTCTAGATCCTGTTGAGAAGTAAAAATAGTTCAATGTGTTGAACGGCTTATAAAGGAGTTTATAAGCGCAAGAAAAGTTAGAAGTATGACTTCTGTAAGGGGAATGTGACTTTTAATTTGAGGAAGTGTTCTTAAATTAAAAGTATGCCAAACAAATAATGTATTTGAAAATTGTGATTTTCATAAACATTATTATAGACTAAATTAAATTAATTCAAGTGTTGAATTAATTAAACACTATTGGACCTAGTAGAGTCCAAATAATTAAATTAATTCAAGTGTTGAATTAATTAAATAACATTGGGCCTTGTAGAGCTCAATTAGAAATAATTATTAAACTAGTGGGCTTGAGTAAAATCAAGTAAGGTTTAAACGGTCTCAAATAAGTTTGAGATATTTAAATTAAAGTACATGGGCCTTGTAATTGTTACAAGCCCAAACAAATTACATGCTTGAAAGGCGAAGGGTTGGAGGCAACTTTTGAGTTTATGGCATGGAATGCACATGCAATTTTTTGCTTCAAGTTTTTTCACAACCAAGAAAATGTCTCCCCTTCTCTCCTAAAACCCACCTTGGCCAAAATTTCCAAGCTATTATTCTCCTTCAATTTGATTCTTCAATTGTTGAAGATTGCATATGTAATGCCCGAGAATTTTGCTATTGTAATTTGAAATGATTTGTTGATAATTGATGTGTTTATAGACGGAAAGGATCGGACCGGGAAAGACGAGGAAAGATGTGAATTATGTGCGAGCACAGTACCCCTCGCTCATATGCGCGACCAGGAGGCGCGCATATGCACGGGTTGGGTAGAGAACCTCGCGTTGCGCGCATATGCACGAGCATGTGCACTTGACAATGTCAAGTCCAGAGAAGCTCGCGCATATGCGCTGGAGGATGAGGCGTATATCCTCTCAGGTACTGGTGATTTCGCCGGAGGATGCGCGCATATGCGTCGGAGGATGACAATATCAAGTCCAGAGAACCTTGCGCATATCCCCTCAGGTACTGGTGATTTCGTTGTTTATTGTGATGCTTCTGACAGAGGATTGGGTTGTGTTTTGATGCAGCGGAGACCTTTGATTGCCTATGCCTCCAGACAGTTGAAGCCGCATGAAACTCGCTACCCAATTAATGATCTTGAATTGGCAGCCATTGTTTTTGCATTGAAGATATGGTGACATTACCTATACGGTGAGAAGTTTGAGATTTACTCTGATCACAAGAGTTTGAAATATCTGTTTTCACAGTCAGAATTAAACATGAGACAACGAAGATGGCTTGATTTATTGAAATATTTTGATGGTGAAATCAAGTACTATCCGGGAAAATCCAATGCAGCAGCTGATGCACTGAGTCGAAAGGTATGTTCTTTGTCCTTATCGACTATTGGTGTTTCGAATTTGATAGAAGATTGTTGTCTTTCTGGAATGGTATTTGAGACAGATTGTAAACCGTTGAGATTATATGCTGTTCAAGTCGAACCATAGCTGATTTTGAGAATTAAAGCGGCTCAAAAAGTTGATCAGAATGTGAAGAACTCGATATCGATGGTCAGAACAGGGCATCGATCAGAATATCAGGTACGTGATAGTGTATAGTATGTGAATAATTGTCTTGTTGTTCCAGATGTTTCGGATCTGAAACAACAGATATTGTCAGAAGCGCGTAGCAGTCGATTCAGTATTCATCTTGGTGGCAAAAAAATGTACAATGATTTGAAAAGACAGTTCTGGTGGAAAAAAATGAAAGCTGATATTGCTGAATTTGTGTCCAGATATCTGAATTGCCAACAAGTGAAAGCCGAAAGAAAGAGACCAGGAGGTTTGTTACAGAGCTTTTCGATTCCTGAATGAAAATGAGATCACATTTCCATGAACTTCGTGACGAAGCTACCGAGATCCTCCCGAGGTTGTGATCTGATTTGAGTCGTGATTGACAGATTCACCAAATCTGCATGTTTTATTCCATACAAGATGACGTACCTACATGACCTGATGGCAGAGATCTATGTCAGAGAAGTGGTCAGATTGCACGGAGTGCCGAAGTCGATTGTTTCAGACTGTGATCCTCGGTTTACTTTGCACTTCTGGCAGAGTTTACAACAGGCTCTAGGTACGAAGTTACATCTGAGTACCGCATATCATCCACAGACCGACGGACAGTCAGAGCGGACTATCCAGACATTGGAAGATATGCTTAGAGCTGTAGTGCTTGATTTTAGCACTAGTTGACAGGATTCATTGCCTCTTTGTAAGTTTTCGTACAACAACAACTATCATACGAGTATTGAGATGGCACCGTTTGAAGCGTTGTACGGCAAGAAGTGCAGATCCCCTCTGTATTGGGATGATATCTCTGAGGTACCTGAGATTGGACCTGATATAATCAGAGATATGACAGAGAAAGTGAAGCTGATTCAGTTTAGAATGAAGACAGATCAAGACAGACAGGCCAAATATGCCAATGTTCATCGTCGACCGTTGGTATTTGAGGCAGGAGACCGAGTATTCTTGAAGATTTCACCTTTCAGAGGAGTTGTCAGATTTGGCAAGAAAGAGAAACTGTCTTTACGTTATATTTGGCCGTACGAGATTCTCGAGAAGATAGGAGATCATGCCTATCGACTCGTCTAACCGCCTTATCTATCTGGAATACATGATTTCTTTCATGTATCTTTATTGCGGAAATATATTCCTGATGCTTCACATATTATTCTGCCCGACGAGGCCGAACTTGACGAGACACTGAGTTACTTCGAGAAGCCGATCCAGATTCTCGATCGTAAAGAAAAGCAAATCAGAACGAAGACTATTCCGCTTTTGAAAGTTCAGTGGAGTCGTCATGGCATAGAAGAAGCTACCTGGGAGACTGAGTCAGACATGAGACAGAGATTCCCAGAGTTATCTCACTGATGTGAGTTTTCTGATTAGCTTCTATTATACATTTCCTTCTGATATGATTTTATTATCTGTGATTTTGGGGACGAAATAGTATCTTAAGTGGGGAGAAATGTAATGCCCGAGAAATTTGCTATTGTAATTTGAAATGATTTGTTGATAATTAATGTGATTATAGACGGAAAGGATCGGACCGGGAAAGACGAGGAAAGATGTGAATTATGTGGGAGGACAGTACCCCTCGCGCATATGCGCAACTAGGAGGCACAAATATGCACGAGTTGGGTAGAGAACCTTGCGCATATGCGCGAAGGAGGTGCGCGCATATGCACGAGCATGTGCACTTGACAATGTCATGTCCAAAGAACCTCGCGCATATGCACCGGAGGATGACGCGCATATGCGCGAGCTGTCGAGAAGGAAAGTGCCGAGACCAGTAGGTCTCGCGCATATGCGCCAGGTAAAGTCGCGCATATGCGCGAGACGTATAGTGCAAAGAATCATGCCACGTTTTCTTGTCATGCATGGTAGATATATATATGTCACAATTCGGTGGTTCCTTCACAATTCAGCAGAAAGAAGAACCAAGGGAATATTGAAAAATCCTTACGCCTTTTATTTTAGAAATTTGAAGTTTGTGAAAGATCCGTCCGTCAGATTTTCAATCCGATTTCAATACCATGTTTCTATCGATGAGAGATTCAACTGGACGTAAGTTTTATTACGTTTTGATATGATTTGAAAATATGATGTTGAAGGAATCGGATATGATTTATATATGGTGTTCTTGACATAGTAGACATAGTATAAATGAAACCAGATTGAAGAACAGATACCGTATAAAATTGTTATGATTTTCAAAATGATTTGATTGAGACTTGATATCGGATTTGTATTGTTATCGATTACGAGTTATGAGAATTGATATTTGTTGATTTGTATTGCTGTGTATATTGAGATTGGACAGTTATGCTGTTGAAACAGAATTAGATTGAATTCTGATTATATCCAGTATTGATTTGAATGGTATATTGATACAGTATATTCGATATTGTCATTGCCAGATTGATATTGACAGGCTTTGAATCCGAGACTTCGACAGAGTCAGATTGACAGAAAGAAAGGTATAAATCAATGTTAACCGGGAGATCAACTCGAGTCAGACTGATTGGACTTGGGTTTCCCAAAAAACCACATACTTTACTTTATTGAATTGATGTTTGCAATTTCATGAGATTGATATGCTTAGTCTATTGGTTTATATCAAAGCGTGTATTGAGTCATGGGCGGAGATGCCTAGTCATTGGCGGATATGCCAAGACACTGGATGATTGAATTATATCGATGTTGCTTAGGGGTGGATCGACTCCTATTGCTGAGATTCGATATATGTGCCAATGTCCAGGAACCGGGATCCCTAGATTAGAGATGAGTCGAGTCTGAGATGAAGAGTCACTAGTTGAGTTACAGTTTTATATCGATTCATGTTTTCAGATTTGATACATGTTATTGATGACTGTTTATGCTTTTATATATGTTTTTATATGATTGCATTTATTCATTGTTTATACTGAGATTATATTCTCACGGGAGTTATCCTGCTTTTGTCGTGTTTGTATGTGTGCATGGCAACAGGTGGGACAGGATCAGGGTCAAGAAGAGGATGAGAGCTAACAAGTTAGCGTGGAGATCCGGATCAGAAGTAGATAGGTTTCGGCACTTGATATATAGTAGTTGAACCCTAGTTTGATCTTAATGTATTGAGTACAAGACATGTACTTTATTTTGATATGTGTATCAGAGTAATTCCATTACGTTCCGCATTTGTATAAAAAAAAAAATTAGACCCTGTTTATCTTAATTGATTTAATTATTCCCAAGAAAGATTAAGAAATAAATTAGCGTTCGGGTCCCCACAGCAAACACCTCTCAAAGAAAAATGCCTTACATTTTCTAGTGTAAGTGTAAGGTGGATCTTCCTTGTTGGTGGTGGGCTTAACTTTTGAGTAAGGTGTGCTCTTGGAAGTTTGTAGATCAATCTTGCCATTGAGTAGCTTAGTTGTTTGACAACTAAGTTGAAGCCATCATAAATGTTTTAAGATTGATAGGTAATTTTCTAAAACACTCTATGAATGTCTTTTTGTGTGTTATTGTATTTGCTACACATTATAGTTTAGGGTGCTCGTTTTTCTTGCTAGAAAAATAAGTTTGAAACTTTCGTTGCGCAAGAGGGCACCTTAATCGATCTCCTTTCAGTATATATATATATATATATATATATATATATATATATATATATATATATATATATATATATATATATAGATTTTGTATTTGGTTATTCAAATAGTAACTCAAGCCCAATTATTCTGGTATGTATTTATTTTTGCTCTCTTGTGTTATTTAAACTCTATATGTATTTTATATCGTTAAATTTTCCGATATTCGAAAATACATATTTTTAACACATTTCTTAAATTTATTTGGCATAAATAGTTTTAAATTTAAAAGTCAATAATTATTCTAATTATGCCAAATTACCGGATAATTAATTACAGGGCCTTATAATTTTTCCGAAAATGGCAATCTAAATTCCAAAATTCTCAAATTAATCTATTAAGGATAAATTATCCCATTCCAGCCCCTCAACCTATCGAATTTAATGCAAAATGGCTAACTTAACTTTCAAATTTAATGCTAAGATAACCCCCAAAATTTTTCCAAAATTTGCAATCAAGTCCCAAAATTATAAGATTATCAAATTTAGCCAACAAATTTTTACATTTTAGGTCTCCATGTTTTCGGATTCATACAACTAAGCCCCTCTATAATTTTGAATTTTAGCGAAATCACCTCCAATATTTTTGAAAACTGGCCATTAAGTCCCTTAAAATTTTAAAGTATTATAATTTAGTTCCTAAGTTCATGATTCCATAAAATTCAACCCATAACTATCAAGTTCGAAGTTCTCTTCCTACACAATATGAAATTCGAAACATGCAATCCTATATAATCAAGTTCACTTCGCCTCAACTTAATCTTAGGTAGTTCAGAATTCGATATATGCAAAACCAAGTTCTCCTCACATCTTGGAAGCATAACTGTACACACTGTCCAAATCACATAAGCAACATGCATTTAATTTTAAAAACATCCAACCTCCAAATTTCTATATCATAAAAGCATTTAAAAAAGTTTCTGAATACAAAAAATTTAGAGCAGTAAACTCACAAACTTGAGGTTTAACTTCTTGAGCTTCTCGGAGTTGCAGTAACACAATCCTTTCGGGATCTTTCGTTCTGATACCAACTAAAAAGTCTCTTCCTTTTCAACTTTAAAATTTAAATAAATACTAGAGAAATTTTTTTTAATATAAACATGTTCTTCTAACTTCAAAATCATCGAACATAAAAAATAATAACTTAAAAACCTCATATGCATAAAAATCCATAAATCATCAACCATAACATCTTACATCAATTTAAAAATAATCCAACGACTAAATTTCGAAATAAAGAATAAAATCTTTAATAAAATAATCCTAAAAAATCTTTACTCTAAAACTTTAAATCTTAAGCTAATGCGGAAAATAAAAGTCCCTCAATAGTGTACTGTCAGACCCGATCCATTCAAGCGTCAACGCCTCCCTCAAAATCATCCTCACCTGCAACTATCCAAACCTATTGAGTCTAATGACTCAGCACGTTCTAACCATATGTAACAAGTAATATATATACAGGCACATGCAACTTTAAAATAAATATTTTAATAAAATAAGTTGGAATCAAAACTCGTAATCATATATAAATCATAAATCATAAATATTTTCATCATCTTATAGCATTTTGGCTGAAGTTTGATCTTTGAAAAGAACTATCATATATCATATCATTATGGTCGACTGATTAGTATAGCTATACCAAGTACCTGGGGCAGGGCTTCAGCAACTCTCGTCACTTGGCCATTGACAAATATGGAAATACGATTTTCGGGCTCATTATAGGGCCTTTCCCCCTAAACAAGCTCCCTTTGGGGTCTTTTTTTCTCATGATATCCACAATCATATCTTTTAAATCGCACTCAATTCATATCCTTCAAAATATTTTTCTTTCTCTTTTTTATACAAAATATCGTGTCTTTAAAAAATCGTAAAATATTGCATCATAAACATTTTAAAATATCATTTAGTATATATTATGATTCTTCGTGACACTGCCAAACCTTTTAAACTACCCGGGACCTAAAATGACAATTTTACCCTTGTTCCCTGAACTTCTCCATTTTAACTTTTTCTTACTTTTACTGATTCGAACACATCTCGAACTATCATATAAGCTTAAATTTGACTTCTAATATTTTTCTTAGACGTAAACCCGAGCCTTTCGATTTACTTACTTAATAGCTAAACTATGAAGCGTTTCGAACCCGAATTAATTCAAACTTTATAGTTTCTTCCCAAATTTTAAACATAGGCATTTCATCCCTAAACTACCCCTGTGAACCATGAACCATGCCCCTTGAACCACGGTTCGAGCCCCATCTCTTTTCCTAGCCGTTTTCGAACCCTTCTTCAATTGTAAGCCAAGCCCTTCCAAAAACCCGAGCCTCCTTGGACCAGACCACGCCCAGACCCTAGCCTACCCTCCTGGATCCTCAAAAACTGACTTGAACTAGCGCTCACCAGCCTACTCACCCTACAACCTAGCCGCGCCAAACCAAACCCTAAATCCCCTCCACGACCTCGAGTAAATCAGAATATAGTATATAAATACTATGATAAACAAATCCTGATACAGCTTAGATACGCGATTAATGAGATTCATGGAGATCGATGGCGCATTGGTCCACCCGAATGGCATCACCACAAACTCGTAGTGCTCATATCGAGTCCTGAAAGCCGTCTTATGAACAACTGACTCATTCACCTTCAGCTGATGGTATCCCGAACGAAGATTTATCTTCGAGAAAATCGAAACTCCGTGCAATTGATCAAACAAGTCTATGATTCTAGGCAAGGGATACTTATTATTGATGGTGACTCTATTTAGCTCTCTATAGTCTATGCAAAGTCGCATACCACCATCTTTCTTCTTTACAAATAATACCGGTGCACCCCCTCGGAGAATAACTCGGGCGAATAAAACCCTGTCCAGCTACTCTATAATTTGATCTTTAATCTGTTCCATCTCGGCTATTGTTAGGCGATAGGGAGCCTTAGAGATTAGCACTATACCTAGCATCAATACAATGCAAAATTCCACCTCCCTGTCTGGTGGAAAACCAAAAACGTCCTCATGAAAGACGCTAGGAAATCCACTAACAACCTCAACATCCTCCAGCTTCTGACTGTCTGGAACATGTATGTAGATAATACTCGATAGAAAAGCTTGGCAGACACAGAAGTAGGAGATAATGTGCGGCATTTTCTTGTTGGGCGGTCAAATGGATATTGACCTCTTTTGGAAATCTATCGAAGCTCCATTCAAAGAAAGCCAATCAATGCCAAGAATGATGTCAATTTTAGGCACCAGGAGTATGATGAGATCTGCCTGAACCGCATTTTTCATTAAACGAAACTTCGGATTCCTTACTAAGCTCGTTGTAATCATTTGACCACCAGAAGGAATGGAAACTTTAAAGCCCAAATCTATATCCTCGGGTATGATTTTCAGTCGCTTCACAAACATCTTAGATATAAATGAGTATGTAGCTCCTGAATCTAGCAATGCATAGATAGCTACACATGAAATAAATATCCTTTCTGCGGCAAATATACCGTCAAATCCAATCGAGTTGAAAACTTAAAGAATTTATATAATTACCCAAAATTCTAGAAATTACCACACTTCACCCTTAATAAATTTCAAAAATGTACCAACTACCCAAAATAAATTATGAAAATTGCATTTCAGTCCCTTAATGTTTCAAAGTTCTTTCATTTTGACCCTTTAAATTTCAAAAATTGCATATTTTGCCCAATAAATTTCAAACTTAATCAATTTAGGCCCTATCTTCTCTACATTCATTGTTTTGATCCCTAAAATTCCAAAAATTACGAAAACAGATCCTACTTTCTAGAATTAGCAAAACATCCCCTTAAATTCCCAAACTTGTAATTCAGTCCCTGGAATTCTTAAAATTACAGTTTAAACCTTGAATTCTCGTCCTTGTGCATTTACACCCTTAAACTCTCGGTTTTTGTATTTTAGCCCCTCTAATTCTCGATTTAGGCAATGCAATCCTCATTAGTATTAGCTTGTCTATCAGTACTAGGTGCGCGTCTATGAGGAATTTTACCTTATCGCATTTCAAATTCTAAAGAAACCAACATGCAATTAAATCTAACCGTCTAACCATTTAACTTATAAGAACCATCTAACGATCAATTTAAACATAATTGTCAATTAACTTTCAAAAGCATATAAACATGTACTTAAGCACATAAACCATGTAAGCATGAAGGTTCCATAATTAAAATCATTTAAAGGATTTAAACTTACATACTTTAGGCTTGACGACTGAGCTTTTGGAACTGGCGGTGGCACAACCCTTTGCAAGAACATAGCTCTGATACCAACTGAAACGTCCACTACTCGTTTTTTTTTTAAAAAATATACTATAAATTTTTTTTTGTACCTTCCATTCTACTGAAATATACTACACACACACACACACACACACACACACACACACACACACATATATATATATATATATATATATATATATATATATATTTTTGCACCATTTAAAATAAACCAACCAACCTATTATTTGAAAATTCAAAAGAAAATATGCAAAACATAAAATCATAAATCGTAAAGCAAAACCTAAAACTATCATTTTCAAAATAAAGCATAAACTATAAAATTCTCTCAAGACCTATCAAAAGCATAAAAATCAAAAAACCTTTAAAATAATCTTAATGCGGAAAACTAGCAAAGGTCCTCGGGTTATGTGCACCATCAGTCCAGCTAGATCAACCATTAAGTCGTCCATCATCAACAAAATCATGCTCACTTGCACTGATCACACCTATAGTGAGTCTATTGACTCGGCAAATCTTAACCATGATAACAAGTAATACATATACATTCACAAGCAACAATGAAATATACTTTTAATAAAATAGCTTTTCATGAATCATTTTTCCTATCATCATATCATTTTTCCTTTCATCATATATATATAAATTTTCCTTTTATCGAATTCAGATCGTTAATTGTGACTTTTGTTTCAGCTGGGTCGATGGATCCATCTATGTATAACCATGGTTCCAGGCGGCGGGAACATCAGCAACACTTTCACCCGTCAACTAAGCCTTGGTCTTACATATCATCATATCATCATATTAGTCACAATCAAGTCCTTCACATTTCATTATATTCATCACTTATAAAAATTCTCGCATGTATATCATTTTTCCTTAAAACCAAGCATGCAACACGTCTTTTAGTGTTATTGTTTTTCATCATAAAATTCCATAATTTTTTAAAATAAACATTTTATCATTCATTATATCATTCAGGGCACTGCCAAGACGTCTAAAATTTTTCAGGTGTAAAATAACTGTGTGAGGCCCGGGGCCGAAGAGGGCGGGGGGTGATCGCCGGTGCCATCAGTTGCACGGACAATGAGCGGCTCCTGGCAGGCTTCTAGGTGGAGGGAACATGAATGAACCGACCCACACGGGAATGAGAGGGATTCCGAGACTGGGCAATGTAATGGACTGAACAGTTGAAGAGGGCTTAAAAGATTTGATTGGTACTACTCATATCACGAAGGTGCATCTTCTTTTCGGTAGCTCATCACATAAGAACTCCAAAGTTAAGCGTGCTTGACTTGGGGCAATTTTGGGATGGGTGACCTCCTGGGAAGTTCCTCAGGGTGCGTGTGAGTGAGGACATAAGCACGCTGGAAAGACCCGTCTTGATACAGTGAGGATAGTCGTCGAATCTGGGGCGTTACAAACTGTTTTGCCCCTGAAACACTAACTTTCCCAATTTATCCTTAGACATTAAAACGATGACCTGAATCCATCAAAACTTAATATAACACCTTAAAATACACCCACAAAATTAAATTGACGTAAACTTAAGCTTTTAACACGAATTTCGCAATTCATTTTACAACCTAAACGTTCGTCTCTGTTTTAACACGAATCGACTCGAAACTTCACCAAAATTGAACCATAGCTTCTTAGCACCTAAACATGACCTATGCAACCCAATTAAAAAAATTTAAGACCATCGATCAAGACTAGAGTCTTGCTGGAATTCTGCATTTATTTTTTCGAAACCCTATCTTGATCAAATCCTATGCCCCTTCTTTCCTAGCCCTTGGCTGACCCAACCAGCCCCTATGCAACCACCCTAGGACCATACGCAAGCCCTTAGAAAGCTACTGGACCAGGCCCTACAGCCCTTGAACGAGTACGTTCATGGCTTCCTCCGCAAACCCGCGAGCACAGCTAGGAAGTGCCCTAGCCATGCGCCTGCCTAAAGCAGCAATTCCTTAGCCTATCTAGGACCCTGAATCAGCCCCCTTAGGACCCTCAGGCGTTGCCTAACATCTTCCGGCAGCCTCATCCTTCAAGGAGAACAAAACTGAAACCCTAGCCCTCTATAACCCAAAAATTGTGCAGCCATTGTCCTCACTTGTTCCAGCCCTTAAAAATGCATCTATGGCCCTTACACATGTTGAAAAAAATCCCTCCTAATATTCCTATCATGGCAGCCCTTTTGTGCATGATAATCATGAATTCATAAACATAAAAGCTCAAGTTTTGTTCATGTTATGCTATAAAAATGAAAATATAAGAAATGGAATCATTTTTTCATGAACACATGTATTAACATATATAATATGGTATGAACGATGAGTGAAGGAAGATTAAGGCGTGCCTTTGCATATTATACGCCCAAAAACAATTTATGATGTGAAGAAAGTTGGCGGCAAGGGACGGGGCTTGATGCGTTTTTCCTCAAAACTCACATGATTTTTCCTTGGTTGTGCGGTGTGTGATCATGTAAGCTGATGGGGAAAAGAGTCCTAGGGTGCTTGGTGTGAGGCGTGAGATGTGTGGAGTAATTCTAGGGTTTGAAAGCTTCAAAGTTGATATAAATAATAGGGTAACAAGCTAGGCCCAATAACCATATTAGGCCCAATAATCATAGTATAATAAGCCATTAGGCCCATTATAATGAAGGTAAAATATTTTGTTTAGGAAATTTTTTGAAAATATTAGCCGAGCCAGCCTCAAAAAAGTCTTTATTTTCGTTAAAAATCGATTACCGATTTAAAATACGACTTGGCGCATAAAAACACATCAAAAATATAGTTTTTGAATAACCCATATTAAATATACCATATATTATTTAATAAAAATAATTTCCATTTACGGTCTCCTGTCTCCGTTCCTCAATCGCGCCTCGAATAACCTTTAAAACATTGTTTTATGCATTCTAATATAAAACCATATTTATAAACATGTAAACATGCTTACCACATTTATTTAATGCCATTAAAACAATTTAATTAGTCATTTTCTATTTTTCCTATATTTGCATGCAGTTGGATTACGTTATCGCATTTTGGACCTTACACGGCCAATATTTTCGAAAACTTTCATAAACAAAATATTTTTCCTACATTCTAATGGACTTATTATAATAAGGTTATTAGACCCAATTTTCTACCTTAATAATTATATAAAAAACAAGGCTTCCGAACCAAAAACCCTACACAAAACTCACGCACATCACTAAAAGAATGCTAGGGTTCTTCCCTAGCCATACACGCACACACAAACATCCCTACGGCTGCACTTCATGTTAGGTATTTGGAGAAAAATGCAGTAGGGCTTCCTGTCGCTCCGGAAACGTCCCTCACAGGGTGCACAAGGGCTGGGCTATGGGCTGGTGCTGCTTGGGTGCGCTGTGGCTCGAAGGAACATGATGAAGCATGGACATCATGATACACACGAGACTGCTGCCACTGGTTCAGTGGTTTGCTGGTCACATCCAGGGACTTGGGTTGGTTTGGTTATGGTCTGGGATCGGTCTAGGGTTAGTTAGGGTCATGGTGGTTCGGTGGTGGCTTGGCTGGATGAGCGCTAGGCTAGCTAGTAGTCCTAGTACAACTAGAACACAAGACACACACACATGCAGAAACACGGGGCTAGTTCCAGCAGGGTTTGGGCGAGTTAAGGGCTAGGTCCAGGGGTCAGGTCTGGTCAGTAGGGTGCCTAGGTGGGTTGGCTCGGGTTTGGCTCGACCATGGCTCAAGTAAATTGGGAGATGGCTGGGGTGGTTCGATAAGGTGTCAAATTTGAAAATAATAAGACTAAAATTGAATCCAGGGGTCCACGGGTGTGGCTCATGACTTAGAATGGTAGAATAATAATAAAAAAGCTATGTTTAAAATTTAGGATAAAACTAACGAGTTTGGCATTTATCCGGGATTTAATCGCCTCACAAAAAGTTAATCAAATAATTAATTGAAAGCGTTTAAGCTTTATAAAATTATGGAAAATTATTTTTGAGCTCAAATAATTATAAAAAGTCTAATTTTTTAATTTGGGAATTTTATATGAAAGTTTTGTTTAATTCGGGATTAAAACGCAGTAGTACGTTTTATTTAAAGATTAATTTCAAAAGTCATAGATTTCAGCTAAATAATAATATGAGAAAATTCCTGTAAGCTTAAATAATTATTTGGGACATGTTAGAGTCAATGAAACTAAGAAAAATTCAAAAACGTGAAATTTTACGTATAGGGGTAAAACGGTCATTTTACACATAGAAATTAGTAGACGTCATGGCAGTGTCCTGAATGCTGTTTTATGTGCTAATATGATTATTTTCAATGGTTATGGATGTTTATGGAATTTTATATTTTAAAATGATTATTTTAAATATTTATGGATTTTTATATGTTTATGATTTAATATGTCAAAATGTTATTTTAAATGTTTTGATGTTAAATGTCATTTTAAAATTTATGGATTTTTATGATTTCATATGTTAAAAATTTTATTTTAAAATGTTTATGGAATTTTATGATGAAACGATAACGTTAAAAGATATGTTGCATGCTTGTTTTTAAAAAGAAAAGTATATTAAATACATGATTTTATAAAGTGATGAAAATGTAAAATATTGGATGAGGTGAAGTAATTATTGTAACTATTGAGGATATGAGGATAAGAAAAACCCGCTCAAAATTTCGGCCAAAATGAGTTATGATAAAGGGGAGGGAGACTAAGTCTTGGTAGTGTAAAAAGTCAAAACACTTTTAGCATGCCAAGCCTTGGAGATTGAAAAAGCAATCTCCAACTCTTCCCTCCCATGCATGCAATGTTATTTGATTTTTAACAATTAAAAATCCATGGACTTAATTTAATTATCTGAAACAAATTTGAGACTAATTAAACATTACTTGAATTTACTTAAGTCACTAGTTGAATAATTATTTTACTATTGAGCTTTACAAGACCCAATATGATTTAATTAATTCAACACTTGAATTAATTTAATTATTTGGACTCTACTAGGCCCACTAGTGTTTAATTAATTAAACACTTGAATTAATTTAATTTAGTCCATAATAATGTTTATGAAAATCACAATTTTCAAATGCATTATTTATTTGGCCAACTTTTAATTTAGGAAGAACTCCATAAATTAAAAGTTACATTTTCCTCATAGAGTCATACTTCTATTTTTCTTTACGCTTCCGTTCAACACATTGAACTATTTTACTTCTCAACGGGGTCTAGAAAGCTAGTACTTGTGTGGCCCTCAATGGTTCATTGATACAACTAGCCGTGGGTTCACATCTCCATGTGATTCGGACTAAACATGTCCTTATACGAGCATGTCCCAATTGCTCCATTCTTAATTATCAACTCCTTGATAATAAGAACGTCAAAACTCAAGTCAAATAGTACCCAACCAATCATGTTAAACTCCTAGCAGCATCAATTACATGATTCCCTAGGTATCAAATGATAGTGCCTGCAAGAACCATTCAATTATGGTTAGCGTACAGTACGGTCCCTTCAACTCATATATCCCGACCGATTCGACAACCATTGGTATATCGAGAGTTGTCAATGAATCGATACTATGTGTCATGTTGTAGTTGCATCGATGGTGTAATCTATGAAACCCCTTTCATAATTACCACCAATTCTGATCAGATATTTCAAACTACATACACATGATATCACATAGGATATCCATACCCGAAGGTAAGCGGTGAATCCCTGACTACAATGCATCGACTCCTATATGTTTTGACAGAACACCCAACCTTGCCACCTGATGACCCATTGAGAGTCGGTAAACAAGTCAAAGTGTGGTGCTAGCACATAGAGTCTCAATGTTGTCCAGGGTCATAAGGGCTAATGGTGTACAACCATAAACTAGGACGTTTCCACTTGATAAGTGAGAACCACTTGAAAAGTCCTTTATGGAGGGTTGTTCAGTGCACTCTACAAGGAGCACCTATCTGCATGCTCGGATATCACAATGTCCCCTACCAATGAAACATGGTACTCACATCGCAGATACTAGTCTCGAACTCGAGCGGCCTATATCCTTCTTAGCGGCGGCTGAATCGACTAGGAACTGTTTAGATATACTATATTGCAAATATGAGTTTCATGATACTTATCATATGAGCATCTCATATTCTTTCTACTATTTGTATATTCAAGGGCTTTATTTATGCAACTAGCATGGGTATACAGATAAAGAAGTACCAAAACAATACTTTCAAATAATATTAAAATAAAGATTGTTTATACATAGAGTTTAAACATGATCCATCGGCCAACACTTGGCTCGACGGGCACCTACTCTAACAATCTCCCACTTGCACTAGAACCAACTACCCATATGCTTCAAACCCATCGATTCGTGATTCTTCTCGAACAATGGTCCAGGTATAGGCTTAGTTAGCGGATCAGCAATATTATCTGCGGAGCCGACTTTGTCAATCATGACATCTTGTAGAACCCGTAAATCAATAGACGTATAAGCCATGCATAATTCTAGATTTTTAAATTTAATTAACTTCATTGCATGATTATTTTTTTTATGCATTTATTTGAAGTTAATTATTTATTTATTCAGTTCAGTAGTTGATTTTCAGCATTTCAGTTATTTCAGTGAGGCCGGACCGGAGTTGGAATTTAGAGATAAATTTAAGATTTCAGAAAATATTTCCAGAATTTATTTTAGCTAGCAAGTAAGTTAATTTAAGTTAAAAAGGAGGTTTGAGGATTTATTTTAATTATTTGAGGTGAGTAGAAAAATTAGTTCATTTAAGTTCTTAATTAAGGAATTAGTTCACTAAATTAATTAAAAGATTATTGAGGCTTTTAAAGGTTAGTGATTTACTAAGTATTTAACATTCCCCTTCATTTTTAATTGCAAGAATCGGCCACCCCTTGGAGATGCAACAATTAATTGCCAACACATCACCTTTGACCCTTTCTTGGTATTTAATTAGTAGGATACTCCTTTCAAATTTTTTTAGCACCACTTATTTAATTAATTAGCATTATCCTAGTCTACCTTAGCAAGCTAATAATCGGCCCTCACAATTCTAGAAGCACCCAAGAAGATTTGTTATCAAACAACAAAAATTCAAATTTTGAAAGTTGGAGACCAAGTCTTGCATTGTGTCCACTATATTTGCAACCATTCCCTCACTCCCATAACAACTCATTCACACTCCCTCCCCACCGAAATCCAGTCCATTTTCAGTAGAAAAAAACGTGAGCAACATCTAGGGAATAAGGGAGAAAACCGAGAACTAAAGAGAGCAAGAGAAGCCACTCTGTCTCCGTGCCGCGTCGTCGTCTCTTCATTTCGTTGTTCATTAAAACGAAACCAAGGCATGTACATATGTTTTTCTAAACCTCAATCAAGTCATATTAACATTATTTTCATGATTCATGATCACCCTTCCATGCAAAAAACGAAATACAGCACAGAATTTTTAAGGAAACACATGCAGATTTTTGTTCTTCATGCTTCACGTTTTCTGTTGGTTCGTGAGTTTCAGGTTGTGGATCGACTCCAGGCTCCCAAGGCGACTTCTATATACGTAATAGGATGCATTAGGATCAGATTAATCCATTCGTTCAAGCCCTTGCCGCTGGAAAGTCAGAAATGACAGCAACCCTCCCCCTTGCATCTTATGTGCTTCGAAAATTCAGAATTTGCTGTCAAGGGGATTGGATCTGATCTTGGCTGCCCTAGGGCTCATAGCCATGGTTGGATCACTCCCCTAGCATGTCTAAGACGTGACTAAGTCGCCCTTTTGGTGGCTTGGTCCATGGCTCCTCGGTTTTTAATAAAAAACATCACAACATCCCCTCCCCTTTCTCGGCCCTTGATTTTTGACAGCTTGTGGGTCTCGGCTTGTTTGGTTAGATTTCGAGCCATGGCTGGCCTAGGGCCAGTAGCCATGGCTAGGACCCTTCCCTAGCAAGCATAGGACGTGGTCAAGTCGGCCCTAAGTGGCTTGAGCCATGTCCCAAGTCGTTTGGACAGAAGCAACACAAGTGCCCCTCTCGGCCCCTTCATTTGACAGCATTTGGTTTCGGTTCTTGGGTGGCTTGGTGTGGATCTGGTTTGGCCTATGGCCCTTAGCCATGGTCCATACCACACCCCAAGATGTCTAGGTCGTGCCATGGTCCATTAATGGCCACTGGAACGACGCAAGACAGCGAGCTAAGCAAAACACACCACACGCGCATCAAATGTGCTCTCGGTGCATCTTCTCGGTTGGTTGCTGGAATGGGAGGATTGTGGCTGGCCTAGGGCCTTTATCCATGGTTCAAACCCTTCCTTGGGATGTTGTTAAGGGTCCCTGGTCGGTGGTGCAAGCCCCAATGGCCGGCGGACTCGAAAACGACGCAAGCAACGCACTACGCAGCTGCTGGAATTTGACAGCAGGTTGCTGTGCCGGTGCGAGGGCTCGTCTGAGTTCTTGGTTGGCTTTTAGCCTGTGGCCTCAGACTGGACAGTGCCCCATTGAGTTAGGAAGGTCATGTTTTTGACCGTTCGTGATTCGGATCATTTTTGAGGTCGTACGAGAATTTACGGTGCGATGTGCCAAATTGACTCTCGAAAGAGCGTTTCATGTTTTGGCCTCCATTTCACCTAGATTTCGACCCTCATAATTTTAGGAGCATAAATTCATAATTTTAAACGTATTTTAATCATGACGTCACGTTGGTTCAGTGTTGGTTCGGGTTGGTTTAAAGTCATGATTAAATACGAGGTCGTTAGACGTAGTTGTCGCATTTTAGAAATTTAATTGCATAAATTTGCCTAAGAAAAATCCATTGCATATTTTCATGGCATTTTTAGGTTGCAGCGAGCCTGGGGACGATCCATTCCAGTTGGTAAAATTTCAGGATATTTTCATTATCGTCAGTTAATTATTTTACGTGCATGAAAACAGAAAAATGATTATTTTTGAGATTTATGCGATATGGCTTGTGGTTCATTCACTATGTGGGAGCATTATTATTATTTATACGGTCGCCAGTGACCGCTCAGTTCAGGTTGGTACCATCGGGTCTTCAGTGACCGCTCAGTTCAGGTTGGTACCATCGGGTCTTCAGTGACCGCCAGCTCAGTTCCAGGCTCCCCGGTAGTCAGTTACCGATCAGTTCAGCTTAGTGCAGTGGCCACAGGCGTAAAACATAATCTCAACAGAAAAGTTTTATCAGTCATTTCAGTGCAGGCTCCAAGGAGCAATTATTTTTACTGTGATCATCAGTTCAGCATGCACGTATTATAATTTCTCAGTACAGATTATTTTCAGCATGTCACATGGCATGATATTTTATCCCATGCATATTTTACTCCAGATTTTTTTCTCGTTACCTGCGATATATGCATGCTGAGTCTTTAGGCTCACTAGACTTGATTGTTGTAGGTACTGATGAGGCTAGGGCCGAGGGCGGGGACCAGTGAGCCAGCTTGGGTCGGCAGTAGTGGCACCCGAGGACCTCAGTGCAGCAGTGTTTATTTTATTCCGCAAACAAATTTTTATCAGTCATTGGATATTTTTAAGTTGTTATTGTTGGCAAACAATTATTTTCTTCCGCTGCAACATTTTTGAAACATTGAACTTGATTCACCAATTGATTTTATGAATGAGGCCATTTAAGTTCTTTTAAAAAGAAAATTTTTAATTTTCCGTAAATTTGCAAGCACGAATTTTCGGGCCTTCACAGTTGGTATCAGAGCGGTGGTTCTGTATAGGGTTTCACTACTACTGACTGCGAGAAGCTCACGAAGCCACGTCTTCGGTCTGTAAGTTTTCAGTTCAGCATTTTGTTCAGCAATTATTTAAAGCATGAATTTATTTTGTCAGCATGCTTCCAGACATTCAGTATTTTAGTATTCAGTTATAATAAATTATGGAATTATGCATGTTAGTTACGTACGGGTTATGTATGGAACAGTATGCCCCCTAGACGCCAAGTTGGACGCCCGAGAGGTGGTGGCGAGCACCGTCGCGAGGACGATGATCAGAGACAAGAGAGGCAGACACCTCCTCCTCCTCCTCCACCTCCTCCACCGCCCCCACCGGACATGAATGCCCAGATGTTAGCTGGGATGACTCAGTTCTTCGCACAGTTTGCGGGGAACAATGCTGTGGTGACTAGGCCGACAGGGCCCGAGGCCGTCTATGAGCGATTTATGAAGATGCGCCCAAAGGAATTCTCCGGGACATCTGACCCCATGGTTGCCGAGGGATGGATCAAGTCCCTCGAGGTTATCTTTGATTTCATGGAGCTGGGAGACGCCGACCGAGTTCGATGTGCGACCTATTTATTTACTGGAGACGCCCGCTTATGGTGGGAAGGAGCGTCAGTAGCCTTGACTTTGGCTACACTTTCTTGGGCCCGATTCACGGAGGTTTTCTATTCCAAGTATTTTGGTGAGGAGGTTCGCACCAGACTGACCACAGAGTTCATGAGTCTGAGGCAAGGGGATATGTCAGTTACGGAGTTTATCCGTAAGTTCGAGAGGGGCTGTAACTTTGTGCCCCTGATCGCGAATGATGCCAGAGCGAAGTTGATGCACTTTCTGGTGGGACTCCGGCCGATCTTGCGCCGGGACGTTAGGGTATTTGACCCTGCCACTTATGAGATCGCAGTCTCCAAAGCCTTAGCCGCTGAGCAGGATCAGCGGGACATCGAGAGAGACCGCCAGGGTAAGCGCCCAATCCAGGCACCCCACCGCCCTCCTCCTCATCAGCATCAGCAGCAGCATAAGAGGCCATTCCATGGGCCGCCTAGAAACAGAGGTCACCAGCCGCACCACCAGCAGCAGCAGCAGCAGCGGGGACGCCCAGCCCCGAGGACTCAGGAGTACCCAGTCTGTCCGAGGTGCTCTCGCCGCCATCCTGGAGCATGTATGGCTGGCTCAGGAAAGTGTTTTAAGTGTGGCAGTCCAGACCACATGTTGCCACATTGCCCGTAGAGGAATCTGCCTACTCAGGGCAAGGTTTTCGCTCTCCATGCCGCGGAAACCAACCCTGAGACCATGTTATTGACAGGTACCTTTAAGCTTTAAGTTATCATTGAAATTCCGTGTTTTGACTATCGGGAGTAAGATTTGAACATAGAACCACGATAGGATTGCATGCTCTACTTAGTGATATTTTCGGGACTTAGTTAGAAGAACTTTGACCTTTGCATGTCTATAAGCTTAGCTCTTGTGATCGTTGGGTTCTGCTTAGTATTCCGAACTTTCAGGGAGAATTTTCATAGCCGGCAAAGCTACCAAGGCCTTGATAGATTCAGGGGCCACTCACTCGTTTATATCGGAGGTCTTTGCAAACTTTCTGAAGATCAAGACCATTGGGCTAGACATAGCCTTTTCAGTAGTGTTTCCGTCAGGTGAGGAAATGGCAGCCACCAATGTTATCCGAGATATAGACCTTGAGCTGCACGGTAAGCTTGTATATGCGGATCTGATTTTGCTACCGATGCCGGAATTCGACATCATCCTAGGGATGGATTGGCTACTGAAGAACAGAGTGTTGATAGACTTCCAGCGGAGATCTGTTCTTGTCCGACCGCCTGGAATGGAGCAGTTCTTATTTGAGCCGGACAGGTACTTTCGTTACCGCGCATTATTCCATATGTTCAGGCTAGGAAACTCATGCATAGAGGGTGTCGAGCATTTCTAGCGACCTTTTTAGCTGTCCCCGAGGAACCCAGCCAGTCGGCCTCTGATGTTCCGATTGTCAGAGATTTCTTAGACGTTTTTCCCGAAGACGTCTCTGGTTTGCCACCCAAGAGAGAGGTGGAGTTTTCCATCGAGCTTATGCCAGGTACGGCTCCGATCTCCAAAGCGCCGTACCGTTAGCACCGACAGAGATGGCAGAGCTTAAGAAGCAGATTCAGGAACTTCTCGACAAGGAGTTCATTCGCCCGAGCTTTTCACCATGGGGCGCGCCGGTCTTGTTTGTTAAGAAGAAGGATGGCTCGATGAGGCTTTGCATTGACTATCGGAATTTGAACAGGGTTACAGTTAAAACAAGTACCCACTACCGAGGATTGAGGATTTGTTTGACCAGTTGCAGGGAGCTTCGATTTTCTCCAAGATTGATCTGCGTTCTGGTTATCATCAGTTGAGAGTGAGAGATGCTGATGTCTCGAAGACAGCTTTCAGGACTCGTTATGGTCACTACGAGTTCCTTGTGATGCCGTTCGGTCTGACGAATGCGCCAGCGATCTTCATGGATCTCATGAATCGCGTATTTCAGCCATACCTCGACCAGTTTGTGATAGTGTTCATAGATGACATACTCGTCTACTCCAAGAGTCGGGAGGAGCACAGCAGGCATCTGACCACAGTGTTGCAGACATTGCAGAAGCACAAACTATTCGCGAAGTTCAGTAAATGCGAATTCTGGTTAGAAAAGGTGGCGTTCCTAGGCCACATCGTCTCCAGCAGTGGCATCGAGGTAGGCCCGCAAAAGTTGCAGCAGTCAGAGATTGGGTTGTGCCTCAGAATGCATCCGAGATCCGCAGTTTTCTTGGGCTGGCAGGATATTACAGGAAGTTCATTCAGGGATTCTCATCCATTGCCGTTCCACTCACAGCACTGACAAAGAAGAATGTGAAGTTTGTGTGGAGCGATGAGTGCCAGAAGAGCTTCGATACTTTGAAGCAAGCTCTTATTTCAGCACCAGTTTTGGCCACACCGTCAGGACCCGGCGAGTTCGTTCTTTATACCGATGCTTCGAAGCTCGGTCTTGGCGCAGTATTGATGCATCATGGGAGAGTGATAGCATATGCTTCTCGACAGCTGAAAATCCACGAGAAAAACTACCCCACCCATGATCTGGAGTTAGCGGCTGTAGTCTTTGCTTTGAAGATTTGGAGGCACTATCTGTATGGAGAGAAATGCCAGATCTTTACCGACCACAAGAGCCTCAAGTATTTCTTTACGCAGAAGGAGCTGAACATGCGTCAGAGGCGTTGGTTGGAGCTTGTGAAAGACTACGATTGTGACATTAGCTACCACCCGGGTAAAGCTAATGTAGTTGCGGATGCTTTGAGCAGAAAAGTCGCAGTGATGGCTCATTTGACTATGCAGAAACCTCTTCAGATTGAGATGCAGAGGTTCGGTCTTGAGACTTATCCTCGAGGTAGAGTTCCTCGTCTATCTACCTTGACCATTCAGTCTTCTCTTTTGGACCGTATTCGCAGTGGTCAGGCCGCAGATGAGCAGTTGGCACAGTGGAAGAAGAGAGATGAATCCAAGAGCAATGTCTTGTATTCAGTCAGCGACGGTATTGTGAGATACCGAGATAGGATATGGGTTCCTAACAGTGATTCTATCCGAGCAGACATCTTATCAGAGGCCCATATGTCCCCGTACTCCATTCACCCTGGGAGTACAAAGATGTACAAAGATCTGCAGCTATTGTATTGGTGGCCAGGGATGAAGAAGGACATCAGACGTTTTGTATCCGAGTGCCTGACTTGCCAGTTAGTGAAGGCCGAGCATCAGAGACCAGCAGGTTTGCTCAAGCCTCTTCCTATTCCCGAGTGGAAGTGGGAGAACATTACCATGGACTTTGTGACCGGATTGCCGAGGTCAGCCAGAGGATCGAATGTCATTTGGGTTATTGTAGATCGTCTTACCAAATCAACGCACTTCTTGCCTATTAAGACGACATTCACCATGATTCAGTATGCAGAGTTGTATAACCGGGAGATAGTCCAACTCCATGGCATTCCAGTATCTATCGTATCAGACAGGGATCCCAGATTCACCTCCTCATTTTGGAAGAGTTTGCATTCAACTTTGGGTACGAAGTTGCTGTTTAGCACAGCCTTTCATCCGCAGACAGATGGGCAGTCGGAGCGAGTTATTCAGATTTTGGAGGATCTTCTCGCGCTTGCGTCATTGATTTCTCAGGGAGTTGGGAGTCGAACTTGCCACTGGTTGAGTTCACCTACAACAACAGCTTCCAGTCTTCCATTGGTATGGCACCGTATGAAGCTTGTATGGCCGTAAGTGTCGATCTCCTGTTCATTGGGATGAAGTAGGAGAGAGAGCAAAGTTGGGTCCAGAGATTGTTCAGCAGGCAGCAGAGGTAGTAGCCAAGATCCGTGATAGGATGAGGACTGCTCAGAGCCGGCAGAAGAGTTATGCCGATCAGCGGAGGAGGGACTTACAGTTTGCAGTGGGCGATCATGTCTTCGTGAAAGTGGCACCTATGAAGGGTGTCATGAGATTTGGGAAGAAAGGGAAGCTCAGTCCGAGATTCATTGGACCATTTGAGATCCTCGACAGAGTTGGGACGCTAGCGTATCGTGTGGCTCTTCCGCCGAATCTGGCCGGAGTACACAATGTCTTTCACGTCTCCATGCTGAGAAAGTACATGGCGAACCCTTCGCATGTGCTGAATTTTGAGCCGTTGCAGCTTACTCCGAACCTATCTTATGAGGAGGGGCCCGTGCAGATCCTAGACAGACAGGAGAAGAAGCTTCGGAACAAGCTTGTTAAGCGAGTCAAAGTCCAATGGCTCAACCATTCAGAGGAGGAAGCTACGTGGGAGTCTGAGCCGGAGATGAGAGATCGATACCCTGAGTTATTCGGTGAGTTCTAATTTCGGGGACGAAATTTCTTTTAAGGGGGGAAGGATTGTAGAACCTGTAAATCAGTAGACGTATAAGCCATGCATAATTCTAGATTTTAAATTTAATTAACTTCATTGCATGATTATTTTTTTTATGCATTTATTTGAAGTTAATTATTTATTTATTCAGTTCAGTAGTTGATTTTCAGCATTTCAGTTATTTCAGTGAGGCCGGACCGGAGTTGGAGTTTAGAGATAAATTTAAGATTTCAGAAAATATTTCCAGAATTTATTTTAGCTAGCAAGTAAGTTAATTTAAGTTAAAAAGGAGGTTTGAGGATTTATTTTAATTATTTGAGGTGAGTAGAAAAATTAGTTCATTTAAGTTCTTAATTAAGGAATTAGTTCACTAAATTAATTAAAAGATTATTGAGGCTTTTAAAGGTTAGTGATTTACTAAGTATTTAACATTCCCCTTCATTTTTAATTGCAGGAATCGGCCACCCCTTGGAGATGCAACAATTAATTGCCAACACATCACCTTTGACCCTTTCTTGGTATTTAATTAGTAGGATATTCCTTTCAAATTTTTTTAGCACCACTTATTTAATTAATTAGCATTATCCTAGTCTACCTTAGCAAGCTAATAATCGGCCCTCACAATTCTAGAAGCACCCAAGAAGATTTGTTATCAAACAACAAAAATTCAAATTTTGAAAGTTGGAGACCAAGTCTTGCATTGTGTCCACTATATTTGCAACCATTCCCTCACTCCCATAACAACTCATTCACACTCCCTCCCCACCGAAATCCAGTCCATTTTCAGTAGAAAAAAACGTGAGCAACATCTAGGGAATAAGGGAGAAAACCGAGAACTAAAGAGAGCAAGAGAAGCCACTCCGTCTCCGTGCCGCGTCGTCGTCTCTTCATTTCGTTGTTCATTAAAACGAAACCAAGGCATGTACATATGTTTTTCTAAACCTCAATCAAGTCATATTAACATTATTTTCATGATTCATGATCACCCTTCCATGCAAAAAACGAAATACAGCACAGAATTTTTAAGGAAACACATGCAGATTTTTGTTCTTCATGCTTCACGTTTTCTGTTGGTTCGTGAGTTTCAGGTTGTGGATCGACTCCAGGCTCCCAAGGCGACTTCTATATACGTAATAGGATGCATTAGGATCAGATTAATCCATTCGTTCAAGCCCTTGCCGCTGGAAATTCAGAAATGACAGCAACCCTCCCCCTTGCATCTTATGTGCTTCGAAAATTCAGAATTTGCTGTCAAGGGGATTGGATCTGATCTTGGCTGCCCTAGGGCTCATAGCCATGGTTGGATCACTCCCCTAGCATGTCTAAGACGTGACTAAGTCGCCCTTTTGGTGGCTTGGTCCATGGCTCCTCGGTTTTTAATAAAAACATCACAACAGCCCCTCCCCTTTCTCGGCCCTTGATTTTTGACAGCTTGTGGGTCTCGGCTTGTTTGGTTAGATTTCGAGCCATGGCTGGCCTAGGGCCAGTAGCCATGGCTAGGACCCTTCCCTAGCAAGCATAGGACGTGGTCAAGTCGGCCCTAAGTGGCTTGAGCCATGTCCCAAGTCGTTTGGACAGAAGCAACACAAGTGCCCCTCTCGGCCCCTTCATTTGACAGCATTTGGTTTCGGTTCTTGGGTGGCTTGGTGTGGATCTGGTTTGGCCTATGGCCCTTAGCCATGGTCCATACCACACCCCAAGATGTCTAGGTCATGCCATGGTCCATTAATGGCCACTGGAACGACGCAAGACAGCGAGCTAAGCAAAACACACCACACGCGCATCAAATGTGCTCTCGGTGCATCTTCTCGGTTGGTTGCTGGAATGGGAGGATTGTGGCTGGCCTAGTGCCTTTAGCCATGGTTCAAACCCTTCCTTGGGATGTTGGTAAGGGTCCCTGGTCAGTGGTGCAAGCCCCAATGGCCGGCGGACTCGAAAACGACGCAAGCAACGCACTACGCAGTTGCTGGAATTTGACAGCAGGTTGCTGTGCCGGTGCGAGGGCTCGTCTGAGTCCTTGGTTGGCTTTTAGCCTGTGGCCTCAGACTGGACAGTGCCCCATTGAGTTAGGAAGGTCATGGTTTTGACCGTTCGTGATTCGGATCATTTTTGAGGTCGTACGAGAATTTACGGTGCGATGTGCCAAATTGACTCTCGAAAGAGCGTTTCATGTTTTGGCCTCCATTTCACCTAGATTTCGACCCTCATAATTTTATGAGCATAAATTCATAATTTTAAACGTATTTTATTCATGACGTCACGTTGGTTCAGTGTTGGTTCGGGTTGGTTTAAAGTCATGATTAAATACGAGGTCGTTAGACGTAGTTGTCGCATTTTAGAAATTTAATTGCATAAATTTGCCTAAGAAAAATCCATTGCATATTTTCATGGCATTTTTAGGTTGCAGCGAGCCTGGGGACGATCTATTCCAGTTGGTAAAATTTCAGGATATTTTCATTATCGTCAGTTAATTATTTTACGTGCATGAAAACAGAAAAATGATTATTTTTGAGATTTATGCGATATGGCTTGTGGTTCATTCACTATGTGGGAGCATTATTATTATTTATACGGTCGCCAGTGACCGCTCAGTTCAGGTTGGTACCATCGGGTCTTCAGTGACCGCTCAGTTCAGGTTGGTACCATCGGGTCTTCAGTGACCGCCAGCTCAGTTCCAGGCTCCCCGGTTGTCAGTTACCGATCAGTTCAGCTTAGTGCAGTGGCCACAGGCGTAAAACATAATCTCAACAGAAAAGTTTTATCAGTCATTTCAGTGCAGGCTCCAAGGAGCAATTATTTTTACTGTGATCATCAGTTCAGCATGCACGTATTATAATTTCTCAGTACAGATTATTTTTAGCATGTCACATGGCATGATATTTTATCCCATGCATATTTTACTCCAGATTTTTTTCTCGTTACCTGCGATATATGCATGCTGAGTCTTTAGGCTCACTAGACTTGATTGTTGTAGGTACTGATGAGGCTAGGGCCGAGGGCGGGGACCAGTGAGCCAGCTTGGGTCGGCAGTAGTGGCACCCGAGGACCTCAGTGCAGCAGTGTTTATTTTATTCCGCAAACAAATTTTTATCAGTCATTGGATATTTTTAAGTTGTTATTGTTGGCAAACAATTATTTTCTTCCGCTGCAACATTTTTGAAACATTGAACTTGATTCACCAGTTGATTTTATGAATGAGGCCATTTAAGTTCTTTTAAAAAGAAAATTTTTAATTTTCCGTAAATTTGCAAGCACGAATTTTCGGGCCTTCACAGTTGGTATCAGAGCGGTGGTTCTGTATAGGGTTTCACTACTACTGACTGCGAGAAGCTCACGAAGCCACGTCTTCGGTCTGTAAGTTTTCAGTTCAGCATTTTGTTCAGCAATTATTTAAAGCATGAATTTATTTTGTCAGCATGCTTCCAGACATTCAGTATTTTAGTATTCAGTTATAATAAATTATGGAATTATGCATGTTAGTTACGTACGGGTTATGTATGGAATAGTATGCCCCCTAGACGCCAAGTTGGACGCCCGAGAGGTGGTGGCGAGCACCGTCGCGAGGACGATGATCAGAGACAAGAGAGGCAGACACCTCCTCCTCCTCCTCCACCTCCTCCACCGCCCCCACCGGACATGAATGCCCAGATGTTAGCTGGGATGACTCAGTTCTTCGCACAGTTTGCGGGGAACAATGCTGTGGTGACTAGGCCGACAGGGCCCGAGGCCGTCTATGAGCGATTTATGAAGATGCGCCCAAAGGAATTCTCCGGGACATCTGACCCCATGGTTGCCGAGGGATGGATCAAGTCCCTCGAGGTTATCTTTGATTTCATGGAGCTGGGAGACGCCGACCGAGTTCGATGTGCGACCTATTTATTTACTGGAGACGCCCGCTTATGGTGGGAAGGAGCGTCAGTAGCCTTGACTTTGGCTACACTTTCTTGGGCCCGATTCACGGAGGTTTTCTATTCCAAGTATTTTGGTGAGGAGGTTCGCACCAGACTGACCACAGAGTTCATGAGTCTGAGGCAAGGGGATATGTCAGTTACGGAGTTTATCCGTAAGTTCGAGAGGGGCTGTCACTTTGTGCCCCTGATCGCGAATGATGCCAGAGCGAAGTTGATGCACTTTCTGGTGGGACTCCGGCCGATCTTGCACCGGGACGTTAGGGTATTTGACCCTGCCACTTATGAGATCGCAGTCTCCAAAGCCTTAGCCGCTGAGCAGGATCAGCGGGACATCGAGAGAGACCGCCAGGGTAAGCGCCCAATCCAGGCACCCCACCGCCCTCCTCCTCATCAGCATCAGCAGCAGCATAAGAGGCCATTCCATGGGCCGCCTAGAAACAGAGGTCACCAGCCGCACCACCACCAGCAGCAGCAGCAGCGGGGACGCCCAGCCCCGAGGACTCAGGAGTACCCAGTCTGTCCGAGGTGCTCTCGCCGCCATCCTGGAGCATGTATGGCTGGCTCAGGAAAGTGTTTTAAGTGTGGCAGTCCAGACCACATGTTGCCACATTGCCCGCAGAGGAATCTGCCTACTCAGGGCAAGGTTTTCGCTCTCCATGCCGCGGAAACCAACCCTGAGACCATGTTATTGACAGGTACCTTTAAGCTTTAAGTTATCATTGAAATTCCGTGTTTTGACTATCGGGAGTAAGATTTGAACATAGAACCACGATAGGATTGCATGCTCTACTTAGTGATATTTTCGGGACTTAGTTAGAAGAACTTTGACCTTTGCATGTCTATAAGCTTAGCTCTTGTGATCGTTGGGTTCTGCTTAGTATTCCGAACTTTCAGGGAGAATTTTCATAGCCGGCAAAGCTACCAAGGCCTTGATAGATTCAGGGGCCACTCACTCGTTTATATCGGAGGTCTTTGCAAACTTTCTGAAGATCAAGACCATTGGGCTAGACATAGCCTTTTCAGTAGTGTTTCCGTCAGGTGAGGAAATGGCAGCCACCAATGTTATCCGAGATATAGACCTTGAGCTGCACGGTAAGCTTGTATATGCGGATCTGATTTTGCTACCGATGCCGGAATTCGACATCATCCTAGGGATGGATTGGCTACTGAAGAACAGAGTGTTGATAGACTTCCAGCGGAGATCTGTTCTTGTCCGACCGCCTGGAATGGAGCAGTTCTTATTTGAGCCGGACAGGTACTTTTCGTTACCGCGCATTATTCCATATGTTCAGGCTAGGAAACTCATGCATAGAGGGTGTCGAGCATTTCTAGCGACCTTTTTAGCTGTCCCCGAGGAACCCAGCCAGTCGGCCTCTGATGTTCCGATTGTCAGAGATTTCTTAGACGTTTTTCCCGAAGACGTCTCTGGTTTGCCACCCGAGAGAGAGGTGGAGTTTTCCATCGAGCTTATGCCAGGTACGGCTCCGATCTCCAAAGCGCCGTACCGTTTAGCACCGACAGAGATGGCAGAGCTTAAGAAGCAGATTCAGGAACTTCTCGACAAGGAGTTCATTCGCCCGAGCTTTTCACCATGGGGCGCGCCGGTCTTGTTTGTTAAGAAGAAGGATGGCTCGATGAGGCTTTGCATTGACTATCGGGAGTTGAACAGGGTTACAGTTAAGAACAAGTACCCACTACCGAGGATTGAGGATTTGTTTGACCAGTTGCAGGGAGCTTCGATTTTCTCCAAGATTGATCTGCGTTCTGGTTATCATCAGTTGAGAGTGAGAGATGCTGATGTCTCGAAGACAGCTTTCAGGACTCGTTATGGTCACTACGAGTTCCTTGTGATGCCGTTCGGTCTGACGAATGCGCCAGCGATCTTCATGGATCTCATGAATCGCGTATTTCAGCCATACCTCGACCAGTTTGTGATAGTGTTCATAGATGACATACTCGTCTACTCCAAGAGTCGGGAGGAGCACAGCAGGCATCTGACCACAGTGTTGCAGACATTGCAGAAGCACAAACTATTCGCGAAGTTCAGTAAATGCGAATTCTGGTTAGAAAAGGTGGCGTTCCTAGGCCACATCGTCTCCAGCAGTGGCATCGAGGTAGACCCCGCAAAAGTTGCAGCAGTCAGAGATTGGGTTGTGCCTCAGAATGCATCCGAGATCCGCAGTTTTCTTGGGCTGGCAGGATATTACAGGAAGTTCATTCAGGGATTCTCATCCATTGTCGTTCCACTCACAGCACTGACAAAGAAGAATGTGAAGTTTGTGTGGAGCGATGAGTGCCAGAAGAGCTTCGATACTTTGAAGCAAGCTCTTATTTCAGCACCAGTTTTGGCCACACCGTCAGGACCCGGCGAGTTCGTTCTTTATACCGATGCTTCGAAGCTCGGTCTTGGCGCAGTATTGATGCAGCATGGGAGAGTGATAGCATATGCTTCTCGACAGCTGAAAATCCACGAGAAAAACTACCCCACCCATGATCTGGAGTTAGCGGCTGTAGTCTTTGCTTTGAAGATTTGGAGGCACTATCTGTATGGAGAGAAATGCCAGATCTTTACCGACCACAAGAGCCTCAAGTATTTCTTTACGCAGAAGGAGCTGAACATGCGTCAGAGGCGTTGGTTGGAGCTTGTGAAAGACTACGATTGTGACATTAGCTACCACCCGGGTAAAGCTAATGTAGTTGCAGATGCTTTGAGCAGAAAAGTCGCAGTGATGACTCATTTGACTATGCAGAAACCTCTTCAGATTGAGATGCAGAGGTTCGGTCTTGAGACTTATCCTCGAGGTAGAGTTCCTCGTCTATCTACCTTGACCATTCAGTCTTCTCTTTTGGACCGTATTCGCAGTGGTCAGGCCGCAGATGAGCAGTTGGCACAGTGGAAGAAGAGAGATGAATCCAAGGGCAGTGTCTTGTATTCAGTCAGCGACGGTATTGTGAGATACCGAGATAGGATATGGGTTCCTAACAGTGATTCTATCCGAGCAGACATCTTATCAGAGGCCCATATGTCCCCGTACTCCATTCACCCTGGGAGTACGAAGATGTACAAAGATCTGCAGCTATTGTATTGGTGGCCAGGGATGAAGAAGGACATCAGACGTTTTGTATCCGAGTGCCTGACTTGCCAGTTAGTGAAGGCCGAGCATCAGAGACCAGCAGGTTTGCTCAAGCCTCTTCCTATTCCCGAGTGGAAATGGGAGAACATTACCATGGACTTTGTGACCGGATTGCCGAGGTCAGCCAGAGGATCGAATGCCATTTGGGTGATTGTAGATCGTCTTACCAAATCAGCGCACTTCTTGCCTATTAAGACGACATTCACCATGATTCAGTATGTAGAGTTGTATAACCGGGAGATAGTCCGACTCCATGGCATTCCAGTATCTATCGTATCAGACAGGGATCCCAGATTCACCTCCTCATTTTGGAAGAGTTTGCATTCAACTTTGGGTACGAAGTTGCTGTTTAGCACAGCCTTTCATCCGCAGACAGATGGGCAGTCGGAGCGAGTTATTCAGATTTTGGAGGATCTTCTCCGCGCTTGCGTCATTGATTTCTCAGGGAGTTGGGAGTCGAACTTGCCACTGGTTGAGTTCACCTACAACAACAGCTTCCAGTCTTCCATTGGTATGGCACCGTATGAAGCTTTGTATGGCCGTAAGTGTCGATCTCCTGTTCATTGGGATGAAGTAGGAGAGAGAGCAGAGTTGGGTCCAGAGATTGTTCGGCAGGCAGCAGAGGTAGTAGCCAAGATCCGTGATAGGATGAGGACTGCTCAGAGCCGGCAGAAGAGTTATGCCGATCAGCGGAGGAGGGACTTACAGTTTGCAGTGGGCGATCATGTCTTCGTGAAAGTGGCACCTATGAAGGGTGTCATGAGATTTGGGAAGAAAGGGAAGCTCAGTCCGAGATTCATTGGACCGTTTGAGATCCTCGACAGAGTTGGGACGCTAGCGTATCGTGTGGCTCTTCCGCCGAATCTGGCCGGAGTACACAATGTCTTTCACGTCTCCATGCTGAGAAAGTACATGGCGAACCCTTCGCATGTGCTGAATTTTGAGCCGTTGCAGCTTACTCCGAACCTATCTTATGAGGAGGGGCCCGTGCAGATCCTAGACAGACAGGAGAAGAAGCTTCGGAACAAGCTTGTTAAGCGAGTCAAAGTCCAATGGCTCAACCATTCAGAGGAGGAAGCTACGTGGGAGTCTGAGCCGGAGATGAGAGATCGATACCCTGAGTTATTCGGTGAGTTCTAATTTCGGGGACGAAATTTCTTTTAAGGGGGGAAGGATTGTAGAACCTGTAAATCAGTAGACGTATAAGCCATGCATAATTCTAGATTTTTAAATTTAATTAACTTCATTGCATGATTATTTTTTTTATGCATTTATTTGAAGTTAATTATTTATTTATTCAGTTCAGTAGTTGATTTTCAGCATTTCAGTTATTTCAGTGAGGCCGGACCGGAGTTGGAGTTTAGAGATAAATTTAAGATTTCAGAAAATATTTCCAGAATTTATTTTAGCTAGCAAGTAAGTTAATTTAAGTTAAAAAGGAGGTTTGAGGATTTATTTTAATTATTTGAGGTGAGTAGAAAAATTAGTTCATTTAAGTTCTTAATTAAAGAATTAGTTCACTAAATTAATTAAAAGATTATTGAGGCTTTTAAAGGTTAGTGATTTACTAAGTATTTAACATTCCCCTTCATTTTTAATTGCAAGAATCGGCCACCCCTTGGAGATGCAACAATTAATTGCCAACACATCACCTTTGACCCTTTCTTGGTATTTAATTAGTAGGATACTCCTTTCAAATTTTTTTAGCACCACTTATTTAATTAATTAGCATTATCCTAGTCTACCTTAGCAAGCTAATAATCGGCCCTCACAATTCTAGAAGCACCCAAGAAGATTTGTTATCAAACAACAAAAATTCAAATTTTGAAAGTTGGAGACCAAGTCTTGCATTGTGTCCACTATATTTGCAACCATTCCCTCACTCCCATAACAACTCATTCACACTCCCTCCCCACCAAAATCCAGTCCATTTTCAGTAGAAAAAAACGTGAGCAACATCTAGGGAATAAGGGAGAAAACCGAGAACTAAAGAGAGCAAGAGAAGCCACTCCGTCTCCGTGCCGCGTCGTCGTCTCTTCATTTCGTTGTTCATTAAAACGAAACCAAGGCATGTACATATGTTTTTCTAAACCTCAATCAAGTCATTAACATTATTTTCATGATTCATGATCACCCTTCCATGCAAAAAACGAAATACAGCACAGAATTTTTAAGGAAACACATGCAGATTTTTGTTCTTCATGCTTCACGTTTTCTGTTGGTTCGTGAGTTTCAGGTTGTGGATCGACTCCAGGCTCCCAAGGCGACTTCTATATACGTAATAGGATGCATTAGGATCAGATTAATCCATTCGTTCAAGCCCTTGCCGCTGGAAATTCAGAAATGACAGCAACCCTCCCCCTTGCATCTTATGCGCTTCGAAAATTCAGAATTTGCTGTCAAGGGGATTGGATCTGATCTTGGCTGCCGTAGGGCTCATAGCCATGGTTGGATCACTCCCCTAGCATGTCTAAGACGTGACTAAGTCGTCCTTTTGGTGGCTTGGTCCATGGCTCCTCGGTTTTTAATAAAAACATCACAACAGCCCCTCCCCTTTCTCGGCCCTTGATTTTTGACAGCTTGTGGGTCTCGGCTTGTTTGGTTAGATTTCGAGCCATGGCTGGCCTAGGGCCAGTAGCCATGGCTAGGACCCTTCCCTAGCAAGCATAGGACGTGGTCAAGTCGGCCCTAAGTGGCTTGAGCCATGTCCCAAGTCGTTTGGACAGAAGCAACACAAGTGCCCCTCTCGGCCCCTTCATTTGACAGCATTTGGTTTCGGTTCTTGGGTGGCTTGGTGTGGATCTGGTTTGGCCTATGGCCCTTAGCCATGGTCCATACCACACCCCAAGATGTCTAGGTCGTGCCATGGTCCATTAATGGCCACTGGAACGACGCAAGACAGCGAGCTAAGCAAAACACACCACACGCGCATCAAATGTGCTCTCGGTGCATCTTCTCAGTTGGTTGCTGGAATGGGAGGATTGTGGCTGGCCTAGGGCCTTTAGCCATGGTTCAAACCCTTCCTTGGGATTTTGGTAAGGGTCCCTGGTCGGTGGTGCAAGCCCCAATGGCCGGCGGACTCGAAAACGACGCAAGCAACGCACTACGCAGCTGCTGGAATTTGACAGCAGGTTGCTGTGCCGGTGCGAGGGCTCGTCTGAGTTCTTGGTTGGCTTTTAGCCTATGGCCTTGGACTGGACAGTGCCCCATTGAGTTAGGAAGGTCATGTTTTTGACCGTTCGTGATTCGGATCATTTTTGAGGTCGTACGAGAATTTACGGTGCGATGTGCCAAATTGACTCTCGAAAGAGCGTTTCATGTTTTGGCCTCCATTTCACCTAGATTTCGACCCTCATAATTTTAGGAGCATAAATTCATAATTTTAAACGTATTTTAATCATGACGTCACGTTGGTTCAGTGTTGGTTCGGGTTGGTTTAAAGTCATGATTAAATACGAGGTCGTTAGACGTAGTTGTCGCATTTTAGAAATTTAATTGCATAAATTTGCCTAAGAAAAATCCATTGCATATTTTCATGGCATTTTTAGGTTGCAGCGAGCCTGGGGACGATCCATTCCAGTTGGTAAAATTTCAGGATATTTTCATTATCGTCAGTTAATTATTTTACGTGCATGAAAACAGAAAAATGATTATTTTTTAGATTTATGCGATATGGCTTGTGGTTCATTCACTATGTGGGAGCATTATTATTATTTATACGGTCGCCAGTGACCGCTCAGTTCAGGTTGGTACCATCGGGTCTTCAGTGACCGCTCAGTTCAGGTTGGTACCATCGGGTCTTCAGTGACCGCCAGCTCAGTTCCAGGCTCCCCGATAGTCAGTTACCGATCAGTTCAGCTTAGTGCAGTGGCCACAGGCGTATAACATAATCTCAACAGAAAAGTTTTATCAGTCATTTCAGTGCAGGCTCCAAGGAGCAATTATTTTTACTGTGATCATCAGTTCAGCATGCACGTATTATAATTTCTCAGTACAGATTATTTTCAGCATGTCACATGGCATGATATTTTATCCCATGCATATTTTACTCCAGATTTTTTTCTCGTTACCTGCGATATATGCATGCTGAGTCTTTAGGCTCACTAGACTTGATTGTTGTAGGTACTGATGAGGCTAGGGCCGAGGGCGGGGACCAGTGAGCCAGCTTGGGTCGGCAGTAGTGGCACCCGAGGACCTCAGTGCAGCAGTGTTTATTTTATTCCGCAAACAAATTTTTATCAGTCATTGGATATTTTTAAGTTGTTATTGTTGGCAAACAATTATTTTCTTCCGCTGCAACATTTTTGAAACATTGAACTTGATTCACCAGTTGATTTTATGAATGAGGCCATTTAAGTTCTTTTAAAAAGAAAATTTTTAATTTTCCGTAAATTTGCAAGCACGAATTTTCGAGCCTTCACACATCTCCTCTTTCAACTATCTCTCGGAGGATGTGGTAATTTCTCAGTATGTGTTTGGACTTCTGATGAGACCTCGGCTCCTTTGCTTGAGCAATAGCTCCCGTGTTGTCACAAAACACCAGGACTGGAGCAATTCCATTAGGAATGACGTCCAACTCTTGGACGAAATTCCTTATCCAAACAGCCTCCTTTTCTGCAGTTAATGCAGCAATATATTCTGCCTCAGTGGTGGAATCCGATGTACAGTCTTGCTTGGAACTCTTCCAAGAGACATCAGCACCATTGAGCATGAATATGAATGCAGAGGTTGACTTCGAGTCATCGATATCGCTTTGGAAGCTAGAGTCGGTATAGCCTTCCAATTTCAGTTCCCCACCCCCATAGACCAAGAACAACTTATTGGTCCTTCTCAAATACTTGAGGATGTCTTTCACAGCTTTCCAATGTGGAAGACCAGGGTTCGATTGATATCTAATCATTACACTTAGTGCGAAAGCCACGTCAGGACATGTAGATATCATCCCATACATGATGCTACCAATTGCAGATGCATAAATAATGCTTGTCATCGCCGCTATCTCTACATCAGTCTTGGGAGACATAGACTTGGATAGGGACACGCCATGACATATTGGTAGATATCCTCTCTTGGAATCATCCATCGAGAACCGATTCACGATGGTATCAATGTACGTGGACTGGGTGAGACCAAGCAATCTTTTTTATCTATCTCTATAGATCTGTATTCCCAATACAAAAGATGCTTCACCCAAGTCCTGCATCGAGAACTTACTCGCTAACCATATCTTAGTTAATTGCAACATTCCTACATCATTCCCAATGAGTAGAATGTCATCAACATACAACACCAGGAATGTCACAGCACTCCCACTGACTTTCTTATACACACAAGGTTCCTCAGGATTCTTAGTAAAACCAAACTATTTGATTGTACTATCGAATCGAAGGTTCCAACTCCTAGAGGCCTGCTTTAGACCATAAAAAGATCTCTGAAGTTTGCATACCATATGCTCACTTCTGACAGATGTAAACCCTTCAGATTGAGACATGTAAATTTCTTCCTTAATATCCCCACTAAGAAAGGCTGTCTTGACATGCATCTGCCATATCTCATAGTCATACCATGCAGCTATGGCTGGCAATATCCTTATGGACTTGAACATTGCAACTGGAGAAAAGGTTTCTCAAAGTCAACTCCTTGTCTTTGAGTATATCCTTTTGCTACCAATCGCACCTTGAAGGTCAATACCTTCCCATCCACCCCAAGTTTCTTCTTGTAAATCCATTTACACCCTATGAGAACAATTCCCTCAGGTGGATCTACGAGATTCCACACTTGGTTCGAATGCATCGAATTCATCTCAGATTCCATTGCTTCAAGCCACGTGGATGAATCGGCATCAGATAATGCTTCCTTGAAGGTCCTTGGATCACATCCATGGTTAAGCTCATCATGGGCCTCTTCAAGAAGCAGACCATACCTCATAGGTGGTCTTGAGACTCTCTCGGATCTTCTAGGAGCTTGTATCTCCTCTCTTGGATCTTCGGGTGTGGGTTCTATAATTGTGGATGTCTCTCGAACCTCTTCGAGTTCTATCATCTCCTCTTTTCTATCCAATAGAAATTCCTTTTCCAAAAAAGTTGCATTCGTAGAAACAAACACTTTTGTTTCTTGGGGATGATAGAAGTAGTATCCAACCGAATTCTTTGGATATCCCACAAAGTAACATAAAATGGATCGACTATCCAATTATCTCCCACTACCTGCTTCACATAAGCAGAGCACCCCCATATTCTAAGATAAGAATATTTGGGAGGCTTACCCATCCATATCTCATATGGTGTCTTTTCAACTGCCTTTGAATGGACATTGTTCAACAACAGTGCCGCTGTCTCAAGCGCATATCCCCAAAAAGATTGCGGCAACTCCGTGAACCCCATCATAGACCGAACCATGTCCATCAAAGTCCGGTTACGATGTTCCGAAACACCATTCAACTGTGGTGTAGCGGGCGGAGTCCACTTCGAGAGAATCCCATTCTCCCTAAGATACGCTTGGAACTCGGCAGTCAAGTACTCACCACCTTGATCTGATCGAAGTGTCTTGATGCTTCGTCCCTACTGTTTCTCTACTTCACTTCTGAATTCTTTGAACCTTTCAAATGCTTCAGACTTGTATTTCATCAATCAAATACACATAGCCATACCTCAAAAAGTAATCTGTAAAGGTGATGAAGTAGGCATGTCCATGCTTAGTGGTGATGCTAAGCGGACTGCACACATCGGTATGGATCAAATCCAATAACCCTTTGGCTCGCTCCACATGGCCCTTAAAGGGAATTTTGGTCATCTTTCCTTTCAGACAGGATTCACAAGTCCTGAGAGCATTAATATCAGACATATCAAACATGCCCACTCCCACTAACTTGTTCATCCTTCTTAGGGAAATATGTCCTAATCGAGCATGCCATAATTGTGTCGAATTTAGAGTATCTTGTTTTCGCTTGTTTGTTGGTGTTATTGCTTGGACATTGTTTAGTGGAATATCTTTCAATTTTAAGGTGTAGAGATCATTTTCAAATTCTCCAGTACCAATTAAACATTCATTCTTGTAAATATTTCAAACACCTTTGCTAAATAAACAAGAAAATCCATCTTTATCAAGCATAGAAATGGAAATAATGTTTTTCACCAAATCTGGTACAAACAAATCATCTCTTAAAATTAACTTAAAATCATTTTTCAAATGCAAGTAAACATCTCCTACAGCCTTGGCAGCAACCCTTGCTCCATTGCCCATCCTCAAGAATGTCTCACCCTCCCTGAGCCTCCTACTTCTTCCCATCGCCTGCAAATCATTACAGAGATGTGAGCCACAGCCGGTATCCAATACCCAAGAAGTAAAGTTAATTGAAATGTTTACTTCAATATAGAACATACCGTTTCCAGAACTCTTCTGGGCAAGATATTCCCTGCAGTTACGCCTCCAATGTCCAGGCTTCTTGCAGTGATGACAGATGTCAACAGTCTTGTCAACCTTCACTGGTGTGGCTGCCACAACGGGAATCGGAGTCTGCCTCTTCAAGGGCACGTTCTTCTTGGGACGTTGAAAAGAACGCTTCTTTCCCTTCCCAGGTGAACCGGTCTTCGTACCAGATGAAAAGCCCACATAAAGAACCGGATTCTCTTTCTTGATAGTGGACTCAAAAGTCACAGGCATATTCACCAACTCCTCAAGGGTCGGCTCCATCTTGTTCATGTTGAAGTTCACCACAAAAGGATCAAATGAGCTACGCAATGACAACAGCAACACGTCGGTGGTCAGCTCCGAAGGCAACGTCAAATCCATGCCAACGAGCTTGTCCACGAGCCCAATCATCTTTAGGCCATGCTCATGGACCGAGGCCCCATCTCACATGCGCAAAGTGATCAGCTCCTTGACGGAAGCATGCCTCAGAGGTCGAGTCTGCTCACCAAAGAGCTCCTTGAGATGCAAATGAATGTCAGTAGCATTCTTTGCATCCTCAAAACGCCTATGCAGCTCATCGTTCATAGAAGCCTGCATATAACACATGGCCTTCAAGTCATGGTCACACCAATCCTTGTAGGTCTACAATTCCTCGGGAGTGCAGCTAGTCGGAGCCTCAACAGGAGGCGACTCAGTCAGTGTATATGCAATCTTTTCCGAATTCAAGACGATCTTTAGGTTTCTTAGCCAAGTGAGGAATTAGGTCTGGTTAATACGTGTTTGTCGAGTATTGTAGATAGCGGATTGCGAATCGAAGACATTGTCAATAAATCGTACTGAAAAGTAAATAGATAAATGTTAATGACTATTTTAAAATATTTAGTAAGATATAAAGTATGAACTTTTACTTTATAAATTTTCACTCCTAGTGTTTTTGACATTTTTCACTACCCTCTAGTGAAAACGGAAAACTCCTTTCCTCGGTATGTACGTAAGGTCCAATTAGCGAATTATGATCCCGAATAAAATTAGCCAATCACAATTCCTAAATGATAGTTTTCAATTGCATCACCATGCAACCATTTACGTAAATTTTGTCTCACGTTTGATTAGGACCCAATAATATGACGTCGTTCATCTTTACGTGTCAAGCCTTACCCATCGATGTTGAACCTTAATAGACGGTTGCCATGAGTTCCCTCTATAATATGAGCCGAAATCATGCGAGTTCCACGTAGTTCACATCATCATGTCAATAGATGTCACAGCTTTCCGGCACCAAGGGCCCCCCCCAATAATATGAGCCGAGCCCCGAGCACGGGTAGCGTTCATCATGCACCCATTGTCGATGGAAGACATGGAAATTATAAACAAATTTATAATTCCCCTTTTCGGGCTTGATATTAATTTTGATTCTTATTAAAAATGAGGGTTTTTAATTTTGAAAGGTCTCATCATTAATTGTATTTAAAAACACGTCATGTTTGATCGTGTGTTTGTCGGATTCATGCAACTTTGTTATTATCATAATAATAACGCACATACTCATTATTTATAACATATCATTCATATATTATAAACAGTAAATGAAAAAGGATTATCAATCGCCCCAATACTAATGGCCTGTGTGAGATAAACACGGGCCTAGGTCCAATCTTAGGGAAATCAAGGGATGCAAATGCAACTACAACATATGCTTCAAATATTTACATGTCTTCGATCTTCATAATCACCAAGGCCACCATCTTCCAATCTTGATCTTCCACCATACTAATATTTACAAATAAATATCCATGGCAAATAGGGATACATCTCATGGGGGTGGGAACGGGCCATAAATCAAGCCCACTTTAAATTTGATAATTATTACAATCATTCAACACAAAATATCCTAGCATACACATAGCAAATTGGGCTTGAGATTTTGATCATCCTTCATGCATAATATCACATATCATACACCATCAATTAATTATCACAATAATTAATTGATCCAATATTATATATCTTGATCCAATCAATAACCGCAACGATTATAAACTAAATTAACAAAGTATACAAACACCTTTGTCTAATTTCTAATTAATTTATTTATAACTGAATTTCTTATAAATCACAATTTACTATAAATAATTAAAGTCCAACTTCATTTATTTATTTCAAGAGAAAATATTTGCAACTTTTGTAAATTTAAACTCAAGGGCCCTAAAAATCATTTTCACCAAAAAAACATTTTGGCCCATTTAAATTTCACAAATATGTTAGCCATCTAATGGCCCAACAACATCAAGGCCCATGACACTTTGATAATCCAAAACACTTTTGGAAACCCTAGTCATCATCGTCGTCGCCAGAGCTCCGTCGCCGGATTCCGGCTAACAAAATTTTTTTTATATTTTAAATAGAGGGCTTAGGGCAGCCCGAGGGGCAGCCCCTCGCGCTGCCCTTGCTGCCCGAAATGGGCAGCCCCTCGAGCTGGCAGCAACATGCTGCCCGAAAATGCCCTATGTGTTGGCCTTTTGTTGCAAAATTACATCCCATGCGGTTAGAAATCGACCTCAATATAATATCATGTATATACTACAAAAACTAGTACCCTTAGCTCATGATACCACTTGAAAGGGATCGATTTTAGGTGCCCGAATGCACAATGGAAGTTCAAAAATTTCGATTTTTACAAGAAAAATTCGAGCACCTCTTGTACTAGCATGTACATATACAAAAACACAAACTATGACATTCATAGGGTGTTATGAAATTTACCTATCAATCACAATGGATTGATGATGGGTCCAACTAAGGTGTAAACACCTTAGCTCTTGATGGGATGACCTTCTACAAGCTCTCCTTGCTTCAAATTAGGCCCACCACTTGCTAGCTAGAACCCTTCTTACTTTGCACTAGAAAAATAAGAAGATTTTTCTTTGAGAAGTGATTTTTTTCCTCAACTCTTGAAGGATAAAATTGAGAGAAAAATTGAAGAAAAACCCGCTCAAAATTCGGCCAAAATGAGTTAGAATGAAGGGGAGGGAGACTAAGTCTTGGTAGTGTAAAAAGCCAAAACACTTTTAGCATGCCAAGCCTTGGAGATTGAAAAAGTAATCTCCAACCCTTCACCTCCAATGCATGCAATGTTATTTGATTTTTAACAATTAAAAATTCATGGACTTAATTTAATTATCTTAAACAAATTTGAGACTAATTAAACATTACTTGAATTTACTCAAGTCACTAGTTGAATAATTATTTTACTATTGGGTTTTACAAGACCCAATATGATTTAATTAATTCAACACTTGAATTAATTTAATTATTTGGACTCTACTAGGCCCACTAGTGTTTAATTAATTAAACACTTTAATTAATTTAATTTAGTCCATAATAATGTTTATGAAAATCACAATTTTCAAATGCATTATTTATTTGGCCAACTTTTAAATTAGGAACAATTTCATAAATTAAAAGTTACATTTCCCTCATAGAAGTCATACTTCTATTTTTCTTTACACTTAAAAACTCATTTATAAGACGTTCAACACATTGAACTATTTTACTTCTCCATGTGATTCGGACTAAACATGTCCTTATACGAGCATACCCCAATTGCTCCATTCTTAATTATCAACTCCTTGATAATAAGAACGTCAGAACTCAAGTCTGATAGTACCCAACCAATCATGTTAAACGCCTAGCAGCATCGCTTACATGATTCCCTAGGTATCAAATGATAGTGCCTGCAAGAACCACTCAATTATGGTTAGCGTACAGTACGGTCCCTTCAACTCATATATCCCGATCGATTCGACAACCATTGGTATATCGAGAGTTGTCAATGATCGATATTATGTGTCATGTTGTAGTTGCATCGATGGTGTAATCTATGAAACCCCTTTCATAATTACCACCATACTCTGATCAGATATTTCAAACTACATACACATGATATCACATAGGATATCCATACCTGAAGGTAAGCGTTGAATACCCGACTACAATGCATCGACTCCTATATGTTTCGACTGAACACCCAACCTTGCCACCTGATGACCCCTTGAGAGTCGGTAAACAAGTCAAAGTGTAGTGCTAGCACATAGAGTCTCAATGTTGTCCCGGGTCATAAGGACTAATGGTGTAATAGCCAAGCCTGGTGAACAGTACGGTTTAAGATTTCGTATGTTTATTGACTCCTTGGTTAAGATTAAGTATAGTTAGATGTTAAGAGTTGCGCATTATGATTTATAGTATTGTTGTTATTAGATTATGTGTAGTTGTTTTGTAGCGTTGTTGCGATTTAATTCATGGTAATTCGTTTGTTGAGCCAATTGGTATGAGGCCAATTGGGGTGGTTAGATAAGTTATAGAGGTTCTTCTTGTTGGGAGTGTTGCCGAATTGTGGAGAGAAGTGACGTTGCGATTCGATTTAGTTGCAATTTTGTTGTTGGCTACAGAGGTGACCGCACCCGCAGTCAGTTAGCCACCGCACCCACCGGGATTGGGCAAAGGCGGCACCGCACCCGCGGTCAGAAAGGTACCTCACCCGCGGTCGCTTGTTTTAGATTTTTGGCAAAATTCCAGTAGGCAGAGCTCACCCGCGGTAAGAACTCAGCGCACCTACTGTCGTCACTTTCAGATTTTTGGATGTGGTTCTGTACACGCAGTTCACCCGCGGTCCAAGGCTTATCGCACCCGCGGTGCATGAACAGTAGAGTCGTGTTTTACGTTTTTAAGTGATTAAATGCAAGAGTTGACTTCTTTTTCCCTCATTTATTTCTCATTCTCTCGGTTCTTTTCTCAAGGGAGGTTAGGGTTCCATTTTCTTTCATTTCCTTTCTTTATTCAAGCTTGTAGTTGGAGTATTGAAGTGAGAGCAAGGTCATTGTTGGTTCAAGGAGCTAAGGTAAGCTTGTGGTGTAGTTTATTCTTGGTTTTTGGTGTTGGGAGAAATCATGGGTTTGTTGATGGTGTTTGTTTTATGGCATTATTGGTATGGTTGCTGATTATTGGGTTATTAATGGTCCAATTTATGGTTTATTGTTGTAGGAAGTGTACCAAGAGATTAGATTCAAGGTTTCCAAGTGTTGTAAGTGGAATTCATTTCCTTGTGCTCACATGATAATATATGTATTGTGTTTCAATGGTGTTAACATGTTATTCCTTTCCATTTCGTTCATGCTATGTATTAATACACTTTATTGTATATTAGAGGCATTTTATGTCTCAATTATGTTAAAGGGAATACAAAAGAAAATAGTATGCAAAGTGTTTGGTTTAATGCCTAAAAGAGAGTTCAAATGATTTATTGGATTGATAGATACATAGTCAGAGATTGCATGCAATTAGTTGATCAACGACCATAGGCTTATATCCCAACAAAGTATCGATTCATATCGATAGGATATAGGTACAGAGACAGAGTACTATCTAGATATCAATCCAACAGAAAAAAGAGAAATATCATCGTTATTGTTATTCATGCTATGATATTTATGTTTCAGAGTTGATGGTATTCAATGTTTTCAAAGTTATGTTTTTCAGAGTATGCTATGTATCCATTGATATGTAAGAGTTCCACTTGCTGAGTTTTATACTCATTTCAGTTATTTCATGTGATGCAGATACGAGCGACGAGCCTGGACGTTGATTGGGGACGGAGTCATATGCATAAGAGAAGTAAGGAAGAAGACTATTTTGCTAGAATTTTGGACATGATCACAAAAATGATATTTTGTATTTTGTTGCATTATTTTATTGATCATGTAGATACTTTTGATTATATATTGAAATGTATTCTAAATCCTTCTTTCTTTTAAAGAAAATTTTAAATTCCGCTGCTATTTTATTAAAACTGGTCGAGGTGTTACATTTAGTGGTATCAGAGCACCGTTCTTCGGACAAATGCATATGACTTCGTCTACTTTCAACTGTCCGGGTATGTCTTCTTCTACATCTATTTATTGTTATTGGTTGATATGTATTATGTGAGCACATTGTAGGATTAATGCCTCTTAAGATAAAGGCTTCAGAGGGTGAAGATAGTTCTTCATCGAGAGTTGTCGACGAGTTCGGCAAGTTACTGAAAGAGCAAGCCAAAGTTCATAGTGAGCAGATTCAACAATTGCTCCGTTTGCAAGGTACAGGTCAAGGTAGAGGATAAGGGAGAGGCCAAGTGGCTCAAGCAGTTGGAACTGATGGGATCTTTACTGCTTTTAAGAGGATGGATCCGCCGGAATTTGCAGGAAGCACTGATCCATTGGTGGCTGTAGAGTTGATCAAAGCACTTGAGGTGATATTTGATCATCTCAACTATGAAGACAAGGACAGAATTAGTTGTGCAGTGTTCATGTTAGTCAAAGCTGCACGTATTTGGTGGAATGCTACCAAGATAGATGTTGATGTACCGGCATTGAAGTGGCAAGATTTTACTGATCTTTTCTATGACAAGTACTTCCCAGATGCACTTCGAGTAAGAAAGGTGACTAAGTTTTTAGAGCTTCGTCAAGGAGGTATGAATGTCGATGAGTACATTCTGAAGTTCAAGGAGGGCTGTCTGTTTGCCCTGTATATTGCCTTCAATGACAAATACAAGGGTGCTCATTTCATTAGAGGTCTTCGAGCAGAGATCAGGAGGGACATCAATATGTCTAAGGCGGTGACATATAAAGAGATTGTGGCTAAAGCCTTGTTAGCCGAGCAAGACGAGAAAGACATTGCAAGAGAGAGACAGGCGAGGCAGCAAGCTATTGCTCAAAGGGGTCAGGGTTCGATCCAAAGATGAAAGGGCAATTTTAAGGGGAAAGGCAAGATGGAACCGAGTTCTAAAGCACCGACAATTCCATTTGATCCCGAGAAGCCATTGTGTCCCAAGTGCAGCAGGCATCATAGGAGAGAGTGCAGATTTGGTACTCATACTTGTTACCGATGTGGCACTGCAGGCCATATTGCCAAGGACTGTCCGAGAGGCTCGAGTAAAGAGAAAGTGCAGGGTCGCATCTTCACCATGACGAAGGAAGGTATAAACTATGATTCTTCTGTGATCTCTAGCACTATTTTAATTTCAGACAGAGTAGCTACGACATTGATTGATACATGTGCTACTCATTCTTTTATGTCTAAACTATTTTGGAGATCTTCGGGTCTAGTTCCTTCTATTATACCCCTCCAGTTTAATGTTGTATTGCCTTCTGAGAATGTGTTGTGCCCGACATCTATTGTGTATGCGTGCTCTGTTCAAATTGATGAGCGAGTGGTTTATGCCGATTTGATTGTTATTCCGATGGTTGCGTTTGATATTATACTTGGCATGGATTGGCTATCAACCTATCATGCAGTGATTGATTGCTTTACTAAGACGGTGAAATTTGCAGATGATGGAAATAAGGAAGGTATGCTCGCCAGTGCATGTACTTCGCTGGTCCTTCTTTTTATTTCCTGTCTTGAGGCTAAGAAGTTGTTGTTTAGAGGTTGTGATGGGTTTTTGGCTTCGATTGTTGATATGGATAGAGTGGTTAAGTTGAACATTAATGATAGTTCCGGGTTTACCGCCGGACAGAGATGTAGAGTTTGTGATAGATTTAGTTCCCGGGACGGTTCCTATTTCTAAGGCTCCGTATAGAATCGCCCCAACAGAGATGAAAGAGTTGAAGACGCAGTTGCAGGATCTTTTGGATAAAGGTTTCATTCGACCGAGTTCTTCGCCTTGGGGAGCTCCGGTTCTTTTTGTCAAAAAGAAAGATGGGTCCTTGCGGCTTTGCATTGATTATAGAGAAATCAACAAAGTGACTATCAAGAATAAATATTTGTTGCCGCGAATAGACGATCTTTTTGACCAACTGCAGGGGGCTACAGTGTTTTCGAAGATTGATTTGTGATCTGGCTATTATCAGTTGAAGGTTAGGGAGTCTGATATCCCTAAGACGGCGTTCCGGACCAGATACGGTCATTATGAATTTCTTGTTACGTCATTCGGTCTGACTAATTCTCCTTCAGTATTAATGGATCTTATGAACTGGGTGTTCAAGCCGTATTTTGATAGCTTTGTCATTGTTTTCATCGATGACATATTGATTTATTCTAAGACCAGAGAGCTTCATTCATAGCACCTCAGATTTGTTCTTCAGTTGCTGAGAGAGAAGAGGTTGTATGCTAAGTTGAAGAAATGTGATTTCTGGTTGGAGCAGATTTCTTTCTTAGCCCATGTTGTTTCGAAGGATGGTATAGCTGTTGATCCAGTGAAAATCGAAGCGATTCAGAAGTGGCCTATTCCTACCATTGTATCATAGGTACGCAGTTTCTTGGTTTGACGGGTTATTATCGTCGTTTTATTGCAGACTTTTCCAAGATTGCCCTGCCGTTAACCAATTTTACGAGGAATACTGTGAAGTTCGAGTGGTCCAATGAATGCCAGAGTGGATTCCAAGAGTTGAAAGATAGATTGACGTGAGCTCCTGTACTTGCTTTGCCCAGTAGTTCAGAGGGCTTTGTTGTTTATACCGATGCATCGAAGAAGGGCCTCGGTGCAGTGCTGATGCAACGTGGAAAGGTTATAGCCTATGATTCTCGTCAATTGAAGGACTACGAGAAGAATTATCCTACGCATGATCTGGAGCTGGCAGCTGTGGTTTTCGTCCTGAAAATCTGGAGACATTACTTATATGGCGAAAAGTGTGAAATTTTCACGGACCACAAGAGTTTAAAGTACTTGTTTTCTCAGAAAGAACTCAATATGCGTCAGAGAAGGTGGTTAGAGCTTGTCAAAGACTATGATGTGACGATTAGTTATCACTCAGGGAAGGAGAATGTTGTAGCAGATGCTTTGAGCCGTAAGTCAAGTTCTTCTTTGAGTTCGATGATTCAGCAGCCGTTGTTGTTGGACTTGCAACGAGAGGATATAGCTTTGGTAGTCCCAGGAACCATTGCTCGCTTTTCAGCGTTGGTCATTCGGGCTACATTGACGGACAGAAACTGTAGGGAGCAGGTCAGTGATTTACAGTTGACAGAGTTGAGAGCCAGAGCAGAGGAGAGAGGTAATTCAGAGTTTGAGATGAATAAAGATGGTTTGGTGACATTCAGAGGACGTATTTGCATTCCTATTGGTGATGATATTCGGCGAGACGTCTTGACAGAGACACATACCGCGCCATGCTCGATACATCCAGGTAGCACCAAGATGTATCAGGATCTTCCTAGACTCTATTGGTGGCCAGGTATGAAGATGGATATTGACATGTTTATTTCTCGATGCCTAACTTGTCAACAGGTGAAAACCGAGCACCATAGACCTACTGGGACATTTCTGTCATTGCCGATTCCTTAATGGAAATGGGAGCATATTACGATGGACTTCGTGACTGGTCTTCCCAGAACGCAGAAAGGTTTTAACTCTATTCGGGTTATTGTTGATCGGTTGACCAAGTCAGCGTATTTTCTTCCAGTCACGACGACGTATTCCATGAACCAGTATGCCGAAGAGTACATAGCTGAGATTGTTAGACTTCATGGTGTTCCTGTGTCGATTATGTCTGATCGTGACCCTAGATTTACTTCAGAGTTTTGGAAGAGTTTGCACAGAGCTATGAGTACACGGTTAGCATTCAGTACAGCTTATCACCCAGAGTGACGGTCAATCAGAGAGAGTTATTCAGATTTTAGAGGATATGCTCAGAGCTTGTACTATTGATTATCCTGGTAGCTGGGATTCCAAATTGCCTCTTGTTGAGTTCACGTACAATAATAGCTACCAAGCAACGATTGGCATGGCACCGTATGAAGCACTTATGGCCGGAAGTGTAGATCTCCCTTGTATTGGGACGAGATTGGCGAGAGGAAGATGTTGGGTCCAGAGTTGGTCCAACAGACAGCTGATGTTGTTGTTGTTATTCGAGAGAGAATGAAGACAGCGCAGTCCAGACAGAATAGTTATGCTGATGTGCCTCGTAGGCCGTTGCAGTTTGAGGTTGGTGACCATGTGTTCTTGAAGATTGCACCTCTTAAGGGTGTGATGCGGTTTGGCAAAAAGGGAAAGTTGAGTCCGAGATTTATTGGCCCATTTGAGATCTTGGATAGAGTTGGTGATCGAGCTTACAGGTTAGCCCTACAGCCATATCTTGATAGAGTTCATAACGTTTTTCATGTATCCATGCTCAAGATGTATATTGTGAATCCTTCCCATGTTCTTCGCCACGAGCCATTGGATTTGACGTAGAATTTGACGTACCAAGAGATTCCAGTTCAGATTCCTGATCGCAAAATTAAAGTGTTGAGAAACAAAGAGATCGGCATTATTAAAGTCCTTTGGAGGAATCATTTGATTGACGAAGCCACGTGGGAACCAGAGGATGAAATGAAAGAGAAGTATCCTGAGTTGTTTGCGCAGTGACGTCAATTTCGAGGACGAAATTCCTTTAAGGGGGGCAGATTGTAATAGCCAATCCTGGTGAACGGTACGGTTTAAGATTTTGTATGTTTATTGACTCCTTGGTTAAGATTAAGTATATTTTTATGTTAAGAGTTGCGATTTATGGTTTATAGTATTTTTGTTATTAGATGATGTGTAGTTGTTTTGTAGCGTTGTTGCGATTTAATTCATGGTAATTCGTATGTTGAGCCAATTGGTATGAGGCCAATTGGGGTGGTTAGATAAGTTATAGAGGTTCAACTTTCTTGTTGGGAGTGTTGCCGAATTGTGGAGAGAAGTGACGTTGCGATTCGATTTAGTTGCAAGTTTGTTGTTAGCTACAGAGGTGACCGCACCCGCAGTCAGTTAGCCACCGCACCCGCGGTGATTGGGCAGAGGCGGCACCGCACCTGCAGTAAGAACTCAGCGCACCTACGATCATCACTTTCGGATTTTTTGATGTAGTTCTGTACACGCAGCGCACCCACGGTCCAAGGCTTATCGCACCCGCGGTGCATGAACAGTAGAGTCGTGTTTTACGGTTTTAAGTGATTAAATGCAAGAGTTGGCTTCTTTTTCCCTCATTTATTTCCCATTCTCTCGGTTCTTTTCTCAAGGGGAGGTTAGGGTTCCATTTTCTTTCATTTCCTTTCTTTATTCAAGCTTGTAGTTGGAGTATTGAAGTGAGAGCAAGGTCATTGTTGGTTTAAGGAGCTAAGGTAAGCTTGTGGTGTAGTTTATTCTTGGTTTTTGGTGTTGGGAGAAATCATGGTTTTGTTGATGGTGTTTGTTTTATGGCTTTATTGGTATGGTTGTAGATTATTGGGTTATTAATGGTGCAATATATGGTTTATTGTTGTAGGAAGTGTACCAAGAGATTAGATTCAAGGTTTCCAAGTGTTGTAAGTGGAATTCTTTTCCTTGTGCTCACATGATAATATATGTATTGTGTTTCAATGGTTTTAACGTGTTATTCCATTCCATTTCGTTTGGGCTATGTATTAATACACTTTGTTGAATATTAGAGGCATTTTATGTCTCAATTATGTCAAAGGGAATACAAAAGAAAAGAGTATGCAAAGTGTTTGGTTTAATGCCTAAAAGAGATATCAAATGATTTATTGGATTGGTAGATACATAGTCAGATATTGCATGCAATTAGTTGATCAACGACCATAGGCTTATATCCCAACAGAGTATCGATTCATATTGATGGGATATAGGTACAGAGATAGAGATACTATCTAGATATCAATCCAACAGAGAAAGAGAAATATCATCGTTATTGTTATTCATGCTATGATATTTATGTTTCAGAGTTGATGGTATTCAATGTTTTCAAAGTTATGTTTTTCAGAGTATGCTATGTATCCATTGCTATGTAAGAGTTCCACTTGCTGAGTTTTATACTCATTTCAGTTATTTCATGTGATGCAGGTAAGAGCGACGAGCCTGGACGTTGATTGGGGCCGAAGTCATATGCATAAGAATAAGAAGGAAGAAGACTATTTTGCTAGCATTTTGGACATGTTCACAAAAATGATATTTTGTATTTTGTTGCATCATTTTATTGATCATGTAGATACTTTTGATTATATATTGAAATGTATTCTAAATCCTTCTTTCTTTTAAAGAAAATTTTAAATTCTGCTGCAATTTTATTAAAACTGGTTGAGGTGTTACAAATGGTGTACAACCATAAACTAGGACGTTTCCACTCGACAAGTGAGAACCACTTGGAAAGTCCTTTATGGAGGGTTGTTCGGTTCACTCTACAAGGAGCACCTATCTGCATGCTCGGACATCACAATGTCCCCTACCAATGAAACATGGTACTCACATCGCAGATACTAGTCTCGAACTTGAGCGGCCTATATCTAGGAACTGTTTAGAATATACAGTATTACAAATATGAGTTTCATGATACTAATCATATGAGCATCTCATATTCTTTCTACTATTTTTATATTCAAGGGCTTTATCTATGCAACTAGCATGGGTATACAGATAAAGAAGTGCCAAAACAATAATTTAAAATATTATTAAAATAAAGATTGTATATACATAGAGTTTAAACATGATCCCTCGGCCAACACATGGCTCGACGGACACCTACTCTAACAAAAAGCCCCAGAGGGAGCTCATCTATAGGAGAAGGGCCCCGAGGAAGCCCCGAAGATCGTATTTCCATTTGATGAGGATATGCTAAGGCCCAGTTGACCGGTGAGAGTGTTGTTGGTGTCCCCGCCGCCCAGTACTGTGGTTCGAATGAGGATAGGACAAGGCCCAGTTGACGGTGAGAGTGTTGTTGGTGTCCCCGTCGCCCAGTACTGTGGTTACATATAGATGGATCCATCGACTTTTTGAGGATGAGCAAAGTCACAATTAACGATCTGAATTCAATAAAATGGAAAAATGTTTATGCTCATGATGAAATGATATATGTTATGAAATGAGGAAAGGAAAAGGTTGAGATTTAAGTTTGGCATCTTCATATGAATATGTTTATGAGGATATGAAAATGTACACGAAAAATTTATGAAAATGTTTTTGTTTAAAGTTTATACATCGTGAAAATGTTTACGAAAATGTTATGCTTAAAGTTTATGCATCTTCATGAAAGCTAAATTTTAAGTACCAGTATTTTCTCTGTTGTATGTGATCTGTATATTTGGTACTTGTTATCAAGATTATGGTGTGATGAGTGTTTAGATTCATTAGGTGTGATTGATGCAGATGATTATGATAATAACGTTAATGGAGGTCTTGATGGTTGACTTTGCTGGACTGAAGGTGCACATAAACTAAGGACCGACGCTAGTTTTCCGCACTAGTTATGATTTATGTTTTAAAGTGATGTTAAAAGATATTTTTACAATGATTTATTTATGAGTGGTTTTTCAGAGGTTATAGTATGAGTTATACTTTTCAAATGGTATTTTTATGTTTAGTAAAATTTTGGATAATTTTTATGCTAAACTATTTCTTTTGTTTTTCAAATTATAGTTGGTTGATTTACTTTAAAATGATGTCAAAAAAATTTTATGGTTCGGCCGAATGCTAAGTGAGGTTTTAAAAAAAAAATTCAAGCACGTTTTAAGGAAACGAATGGCAGACCTTTCAATCAATCTTTGTGATTGATAGATAAAACTCTAAAGCACACTATGTATGATTTTGTGTTTTTCGTATTTGCTACACACTAAGTGAGGGGTCTTTGTGTTTTGCTATTGTAAATGTTTTTAAAACTTCCGTGGAGCATTCTGGGCACCCATAGTCGATTATCTTTCAGAAGGAGCACGGGTGCACCATATGTGCATCCTGGTGAGCTCCAGGTTTTGTCCAGAGGCACTCAAATTTTATTTTGAGTGCACGGCTGCACTTTCATGTTGCGCGAATACGTGCCAGCTGCTGTCCACTCAGGCCAATTTGCATTCGCATGCTTGGTCACTCGACACGTCTCCATGAAATGGTTCATTGAACTCTTTTAATCGCTTAACTATGCTTGATGCTTCATCTTCAATCCCCATCAATCTTAGACGTCCGAAACAACAATGTTTGTTGAAATGTCCTCCAAATATTGGCACATCATGCGAATCAACTTGTGTCCCACTTGGTGTGCCAAATCTATTTGCACAAAAAATTGTGTAAGCGTGCTAACACAAAATCATGCCAAAGTTATGGATAATCTGACTTCTATGATCTAGCAATGTGGATCCAATTCTGTTGAGGATCGAAGTTGAGTTTAGAGGGGGGTGAATAAACTCTACTCGTTTTTCGTTCTGATGAGGTACTAAAATCCTGTTAAGGTTAGTAGTTAATCTTGTGCGAATACTTTCACCTGATTACAGTAAAACGTGCGGAAACAATCTGATGAAGTAGTTGAAAAACAATAAAGCAGTAGACAGCAGTTGTTTATGGAAGTTCGAAGATAAACTCTTCTACGTCTCCCCTTCTTCTGTTTCCAGAAGGTATAACTAAAAGACTTTGGATATTACAGTACAACACTTGTACACACCCACTTCAGAAGGACTTACACCTCAGCCTACTGAAACTCTTAGTTTCTCAACTCACAAAAATGCGAAACACAAAGTTCTGAAAAGACTCTTTTCAGATTACAGACTCTTCTGATAAAAGTATGAGTGATGTAAAGATTGTGAAGAGTGTGAGAATTAGTAGCACAAGATGATCTATAAAAGATCAGATATAAGCTATGAAGCGTGTGCTACTTTTCTTTGTGTTGAACTTTTAAAATTCTCAAGGAATTCTGATATTCGTCTGATAAGAGAGTAGCTTTGTTCCTTGAAAAATGATATTATGCGAAGTGTCGTGTCGAACAAGGATTTAATCCAAGTATATATAATCGACTGAGTTCAACGTTCACAATCAGAGAAGTCTTCTGATAACTGATACAATCAGCTTTATTACCGAAACAAGTTCCTGCAGAAAAGCTATAAAACAATCAGTCTTGTTTTATACTTAATTGGGTAATATGCATTAAAAGATTCCGTATAGTATTTAATGCTGCAATTAATGTTAGTACTAGGAACTCTTTAACGGTAACAATTAAGATAGCAACGTTAGAAAACGTTCTCTACTGGTTTTGTATTTATCCCTTTTCTACTGGTTTAGTTTTACTAGAACAGCAGCTACTGATAAGTTTGTTCTGGTCTGCTGGTCTACTGGTTTTAGTTATCATCGCCACAATAAAATTCATGTCTAACAAATTCTTTTGTTGGTTCTAACTCCCTATGTAAGAAAACAAAATAAGAATTTAAAACATGAATTTACGGAAATTGCAGAAAAAATTCATGAGCAACAACTAATTAGATTATGCCATTATGAATTTGAATAATATTTTTACAATTAAAAATGAAAAACGGAAGGAATATGTTGAAACTGAGGACATTAAGGTAATGATTGAGCGAACTAAAATGAGTTAGAATTGATGAAGAATCGCATAAGCATTTTGTTGTAGTTTTAAGTTGATTGTTAATGAAGTTTCGAGAGTTTTCCTTATGAAGATTCTTCTAATTTTGTTCACATCTTGCAAGTAGTTTGACTCATCTTCCACGATCAATGGTCGTGGATTGTAGGTCAATTTTTTCTATCGTGTGTGCTAACGTCTTTTGGACCAATGAATTTCTAATGAGCTTTTGTTTTCTAGTTTTTCTCTTTGAAAATTTGGGTCCGACCGTAATATTTGAAAACAAAATTGAAAAACTCAAAATTAGAAGTGAGTTGTGCATCGTAAATAATTTATTCTGACTTTAAATTGTTTCTAGAATCACTTTTATAGAAGCAGAATCAATATTACAACATCTTATAAATTTCAATTAAATTAATCAGAAGTTAACACAAAATATGAATTTGAAAAAAAAAACAATTTTTGTTAAGTAAATAATCAATAATCATTTTTGTAGTGACAGCAAAAACTTCTTTAACGCCAAGTAAATAGATTTGAGGTGTCTGGTGGCAATCATCCATTTAAGTTCGAGAATAATGCATGGTCCAATGCTCTCTGTCTTTAGGGATTGTCTGATGAACAATAGTACGTGTGATGGACATATACTTGAGTTTGACTTTGTGACGGGATTCATAATCCATACATCCATGAACAGTAGATACGACTCAAAAGTGCCACGATATTTGTCTTAGTGTTATCATGTATAAAAAAATGGGACAGGTTTTGCGTGTAAGACCCGTAAATTCCAGCCTCAACTTAATCTATATAAGAACAGAGTTTTTGTCAAAATAAGAAAGTTCAGCCAAAATATCATTTTTTAAAAAAAGAAAGATATATCATGAATATTGAAATATGTGTACTGCAATAAATGATCACTTCAATTATTGTTTACATTGATTATATCAATTCATTTAATTCAATTTTTAATTTAATTAATTTTTACATTAATTCAAATATAATTTATGTATTATATGTTTTTTATTTTTTTTATTCAAATTGAAACTAAACTTTATTGAAAACTTAACTACATTAAAATTTTTGTATTGTTTATATCAATCAATTTAATTAAAAACTGTATAAATAAATTAAAATACAAATGATTGTAATGTTCAATATCACTCATGAAGTAAATTATTCAAAAATATATTTGCTATTTTAAGTAATTTCCTACCCAAATTACTTACTAAAAAATAAATAAATATTTAATTAGTTTATTTAATTTTTCTAAAAATAAAATTGATTGAGTGTTAAAAGTTATCACTATAACAAGGTTTTCCTATGGACATTAAATTATCATTTAATAATCATAAATTTTTTATCCCAAATGCATATTATTTCGAAATTACCTTAATTTGAAAGAATTAATACATTGTAATTTTCTTCCAAAACCATATGTATATTGTATATCTTTAATTGTCTTATTTAAAATTCAAATAAGAGAACACAAAAAAATTAAAAGAGATAGATTCAAAAGAGTTTCAAATGGATATTAAATTATTCTCAATAAACATATATATTACCCTCAATAATCAGAAATGTTTGACACACAATGCATGCAATTCGAGATTTCCATAATTTGAAAGAGTTAATGTATGGTATAATTCTGTCAAAAGCATCAAATATATAATTTTTGTCTATTGGGATGCCTTATTTGAATTTTAAATTATAAATAATGCAATATTGTATATTATATTAGAAACCAATTTTATTCTATTTATCTTACTAAATTTATCTACTCAAAAATTGAATTCTGAAATAACCCATCTTTTCAGCACCATATATGAGTTGAATCCTTCCAAGATTTAATGTTCGTTTAAATTTAGATTTGTTCGTTGTTATGAACTAACTACCTACATATGGAAACAACGAGACATTAAGTCTGAAATATGTATTTCATGATCGAGAAGTAAAAAATATTATTCTTCTATTTGTAAAAAAATTTAATTATTACGTATTACTAATGTGATAATTTTCTTCTATATTACAAAGTTCATGGATATATGATAGTATAAAATGTCCCGTAATGAAAATGATTAAACCAATTCTAAAGAAAGTACGCATCTTATTAGAAGATATATTATAAAATTTATTGACATTGTTTTAGAATGCACATAGTAAATTTTAATAAAATAAATTTTCGGATTTATGCATAATTTACTTATGATCACATGTTTCATTTTTCTTTCGGAATAATAGGATGTTGTGTATATTATAAAGAGATTTTGTATATAAAATCACAATCCATTTGGATAAAGATATTGATGAAACAATTATTATTATCATTCAAATGTGTCAAACACGTGTCATTTCACAAAATTGTTTGTAAATGTGGATTTAGACGAATTACTGAATTTTTAAAAAAGTATTTCTCATTAATTTTATTGAATGTGATTTAAATTTTTTTTATCATATGTTAAAAAATAATAATATATAGCTTCTCGAAAATTAAAGAATTAAATACGTATTAAGGTTGGTGGTCGACATCAATACATTAAGCACGATAAGTATAATGTCATTGTATTAGGCTAACACAATCTAAAATTTTGTTATATGATAGTGATTATTAGTCAAAAAATTTAATCGACATATACTGTATTTAAGAAAGTTTTTTAAAATTAGCAAAAAAAATAATTTTTTTAAATTTTTTATAATTATATTATTTTCTTCAATTTAAATAACTATTCATTTTTTACTAATGCTTAATAATATCATCTCGTGCATCGCAGGGGTTAAATACTAGTTTATATATATATATATATATATATATATATATATATATATATATATATATATATATATATATATTAGATTGAATCATATTATTCAAATTATATTAAAAATTAAGATATTTGTGCAGGAAAACATATCTTGAAAAAAACTTTCGGGTATTTAAAAATAATGTATTTAGCACCGGACCGGACCAACCGGTTTGACAGGTTCAACTCGGAATCGGTCACGGGTCCATTCCGAAACATACTTAAAAAACTTTTTGCGATCAAACGGTCGAACTAGCTATGACCTGAAAAACGATTCTGTTTAGCCCAAATATTTGAAAACCCGTCAAATATAAAAGCCTGCAGAATATGAGAAGGCCCAATGAACAAGCCCATAAAGTGTCAGTTGAAGGCCATGACGGAGGAGGTGATCCACGACACATCATGGATAGACGTGGAAAATGGCCAAACCGTTTAGTGGAGTTGTACAAAAATGGGAACGAAGGAATCAGAGAGAGCCTCGACAAAATCAACAAAAAATCGACAGCAACGTCTCTGCAAATTTGCTCTCATTTATTCTGTTGTCTATTTTATTTCCAGCAATCATCTTCCATAGATTTCTGTAGAACCCGTAATTTAGACTACGTATAAGTCATGCATAATTCCTAGTATTTAAATTAAAATGATTTTTTTTATTTCAGGAGTATTTAAATTCTTTTCTTTAAATTTATTTATTTTACGCAGTAGTTTAATTGTTACATTTTCAATTAAATAAGTGAGGTCGGACTGGAGATGGAGTATTGAGATAATCTAATAAAGACTCATTTAAGGAGTGATAACTTAGCATGTTCATTTCATTAAATTATGTTTAATTATTTTATGTATTTTATGCATAATTCATTCATAATAGGATTTGCTTCATGAAATTTTAAAAGTTCGTGCATTAAGATTTTTAAGTTGCATTTCACGTTCGATCGAGAAACAGAGACCGGAGAATTTTCAGAAAAATTATTTTTATTACACGATCTATTTTTATAAATTAAGTTAAAATATTTTTAAGCGTACTTTTCAAAAATGAGAATTTTGGATATTTTTATCCGCAGGATTTTAATTTTTATCGGTACGTTAATTTTATCGAGTCGGGGAACTTTTTAATGGTTCGGCTATTATTTTCAAAATCTTTCCAACTCTAAATATCTTTCGGGAGTGGGTTTGAGCTTAATGGACCTACTTTTGGATTTATGGGGCTTAATCATATTTTTAATCTTTAAATTAAACAAGTTAGGCCCATTAACTAATAATTTATCCTATATAATTAATCCCTAAGCATGCTTTACCCTAAACCTAATTGTGCATCAGCCGACACCCACTTCCCTCAAGCATCCTCTCTCGGTTTTCTGAACGCAGCAGCCGAAAGCTTTGGATGTAGATTTGCTTTGCAAAGAAAATTCCACCGAGTCTCCATTTGCTTCGTGTTTGGTTCCTCCTCTCATTATAAGGCACGCTTTTACTCTTATTTTTGATCATGCACGTCCTAAGTATCCTGTATAATATGTATGTGTGCATTCAGTTTTATGATCTCGCATGTGGGTGCGTTTTTGAGAGCTTTTTACCATGAAACACGCATCATGTTGTTCCAACAACTCACATTAAGGGATCGCTGATTTGTTGTTGATAAGGGAACGTACAGGAGGGTAAGGCGAGGCTGGGTGATGGGTTAAGGTTTGAACAGATTTTTGGGAGGGGGCCGAGAGTGTAGTTGAAACGTCCTCATCTTTTATTGCTTTAAAAGTACTAGAATTTTTTTTTTTTTTTATCTCTCACATTTTCGGTCATTGCATGCACATGCACATAAAAATAATCTTGCACCATTTTAAAGTAAATCATCCAACTAGTATTTGAAAATTTAAATGAATAATCAAACCAGAAATCGTAAAACGTTTTACCAAACCTAAAAAGCAATAAATGTTGAAAAGTGTAGCCCATACTAAACTCTCAAAAATCTCTCAAAAGCATAAATAAATAGTCTTAAAATCTTTAAAAGAAATCATAAAGCGTAATGCGGAAAAGTAGAAGCGCTGGTCCTCGGGTTGTGTGCACCTTCAGTCCAGTAGTATCACCCGTCAAGTCCTCCCTCAGAACCACCTACATCCATCACACCTAGTGAGTCTAAAGACTCAACACACCATAATCTTTGTAACGAGTAATACGTAATACAGTCAACATATAACGGTGAAAAATATTTGTACTTAAAATATCGTTTTCATGAAGATGCATAAACATAAACATTTTCGTAAACATTTTCATGATGCATAAAACTTTAAACATAAACATTTTCATGACATGCATAAATAAACCTTAATCTTTTTCCTTTTTCCTCAACATGACATAACATTTAAACATGATCATAAACATTTTCCTTTTCCTTTTCCTTTTGCTTTGTTGAATTCAGTTCGTTAATTGTGACTTTCCTCTCATGACATGACCTCTCGATGGATCCATCAGAAATATAACCACAGTACTGGGCGGCGGGGGACACCAGCAACACTCTCACCGGTCAACTGGGCCCTGGCCTAACATGAATCGAATAGAAATACGATCGTCGGGGCTCCCAATGGGCTTTCCCCTCACGACATTCCTATCGTAACCTCAAACCTCATAACCTCTTAACCTCTTGTTCGCAATAATGGAAACACGATCGTCAGGCTCCCACTGGGACCATCACCCTCAGGATATCGCCACCATTAACGAACTAGTCACAATCACTTCACATCCTTCAACACTTTTCATTCACATCACTTTATAAAAACGTGCATAACATAACATTTTCATTTCCTTTGAAACCAAGCATGCAACATGTATTTTAAATGTCTTCTTCAATCATAAACGTTCTTTAGACATTTAAAAATCAGCATTTAATCATGCGAAATTCATAAAAATTTCAAAATCATCATAATAACATAAAACAGCATTTCGGGCACTGCCATGACCTTTACTAATTTCCCGGTGTAAAATGACCGTTTTACCCCTGGCTTCGACATTTTTCGTTTTCGATTATTTTCTTGATTTCATGACTCTAACATGTCCCAAATAATTATTTAAGCTTATATGAATTTTTTCGTAATTTTATTTGGCTTAAAACTTAGACTTTTTCAATTATCTTTTCTTAATTATTTTAACGGTGTTTTAATCCCGAAAAATACCAAACTTTAATATAAAATTCCTAAATTCTAAATTTAGTCTTTTTATATTATTTTAGCCCTTATGGATCACGACTCGACCCCCATGAGTCGTTTTCCAATTTTTCTTTGTTTTAGAACTCAATTTGACACCTAAACTTCAACCCCGAGCCATCTCTTAATTTTATCGAGTTACCCCCCGAACCATATCGAGCCAAAAGTTGCCCAACATGTCAAAGTTACCTACTGGACTCTAAGTTCGACAAGGAACCCACCCAAAACCCAAAAACGAGACAACCCAACCCGCTGCTAGTGCTGGCCGAGAACACCTATTTGCATGGGTTCTATGTTTTGATGTCTAGACCCTAACCCACGACTTGAACCTCTAACCTACCCCTCCAACACTCGTCTAGGACTCTTAGGATGTACCCTGACCCAGCCCTTGAACCCCAGGCCAAGCCCACGTCTCCTGCGCAAACCCTGAAGTCTGCGCAAGGCAGAAGTGCTTCTCGGGTGGACCCTTGCTTGGCAAGGCCTCCTCCCAGCCCACACGACTCGAGTCCTAGCATGACTAGGACTCCTCCCTGACCCCTAACCGACTCTAGCCGAGCCCTGGCCCAAGCCAAGACCAAGCCAAATCCTTTTTTTTTTTTCATGGAACCCGATCACCCAAACCATGACAGCAAAGAACGGTTCTCTTTTTTTTTTTTTTGTTTTCTTGTTTTCTTGATTCGGTGGTGATCGGCTGTGTCTAAGAATTCTTCTAACGTGTACAGACGTCTATTTAGCAATTTTTTTAACATCATGGCAGCCCCTCACAACATAAAACATGAGTTTAGATCATAGGAACATGAATTTACTCTTGTACATGCCATAAACCGTAAATATCGAAAACGATTTCCGTGTTCTTCATGCATTCAAATATTCGAACAATAATATGATATGATGGATGAGAAAAGGAGATTAAGGCATGCCTTTGCGTTATATACGCTCGAATAACCGACGACGACGAAGAACGGGAGAGATGACAAGGCTAGAACTCCACGTGAAAGCCCTCCCAAGGCTGCTGCCGATTTTCTTTTCCAGAATTAAAGAGTGTCGTGTGTGGTGTTGTGTTGGAGAGAGTTTTTAAAAGATAAAATAGAGTGACCGATTAGGTGATTCTAGAATTGTGGCAAAAATACACTTTATATACTAATATAATTATCTAAATAGGCTTAGGCCTATTAAGCCATAAATTAAAGTCCAATTAAATTAATTAGATTTTAAATAAAATAGAAACAAGGTTTTCTTTTAAATAAAAATGTGAATTTAATAGCCGGGATGCCCGAAAGCTCGAATTTTATTTGAAAAACCAACACCGATAAAATCTACGTCCCGGCGTATAAAATCATCTCAAAACTCCTTATTTTCGAAAATGCTTAGAATATCGACCATCTTTTAAATCATTAAAAATAATCATTTAATAAAAATATTTTACATTTTCTTCAGCTCTCGGTCCCCGTTCCTCGATCGTCGCTTGAATATTCCTAAAAATTTACATTTTATGCATGATGACAATAAAATCATATTTAGCAAATAAACATGTATGTCACATAATTAATTAGCAATTAAAATAAATTAATTACCCATTTTTCAAAATTTCCTAGATTCGCATGCAGTTGGATTACGTCGTCTAATTTTGAACCTTACAATTCCTCCCCCCTTAAATAAAATTTCGTCCTCGAAATTAGAACTTACCGAATAAATCTGGATAGCGACCCTTCAAGTCCCTCTCGGTTTCTCAAGTAGCTTCCTCTTCCGAGTGATTCAGCCACTTGACCTTGACCATTGGAATGACTTTGTTTCGCAATCGTCTTTCTTGTCTAGCCAGAATCTGGACAGGTCTTTCCTCATAAGTCATATTTGGAGTTAGTTGGAGAGGTTCATAATTAAGCACATGCGACGGATTCGACATGTACTTCCGCAGCATCGAAATGTGGAACACATTGTGAACTCCAGAAAGTGCGGGTGGCAGTGCCACTCTATAAGCTAGTGACCCAATCCTCTCCAAAATCTCGAACGAACCAATAAATCTCGGACTAAGCTTGCCTTTCTTGCCAAAGCGCATAACACCCTTCATGGGTGCTATTTTCACAAATACGTGGTCGCCCACTGCAAACTCTAAGTCCCTACGCCTCTTGTCCGCATAACTCTTTTGTCGGCTTTGTGCAGTCTTCATTCTATCACGAATTTTGACTACTAGCTCAGCCGTCTCTTCAATCACATCTGGACCAATATCTCTTCTTTCCCCAACTTCATCCCAATGAATAGGAGATCTACATTTTCTTCCATAGAGTGCCTCAAAAGAAGCCATCCCAATTGATGATTGGAAACTGTTATTGAAGGTGAACTCCACTAGAGGTAACTTTGGTTCCCAACTGCCTTGGAAATCAATAACGCATGCTCGCAGTAGATCCTCCAAAATCTGTATAACCCTCTCTGACTGGCCATCGGTCTGAGGATGGAATGCTGTACTGAATAGTAACTTAGTCCCCATCGCTGCATGTAGACTCTTCCAAAAAGATGACGTGAATCTCGGATCTCTGTCAGAAACAATGGATACCGGAATCCCATGCAGCCGAACTATCTCTCGAACATACAAGTCGGCATACTGAACCATAGTGAATGTCGTCTTAATAGGTAGAAAATGCGCTGATTTCGTAAGACGATCAACTATCACCCAAATGGCATTAAATCCCTTAACAGTCTTAGGCAATCCTACAACAAAGTCCATGGTGATATTTTCCCATTTCCACTCGGGAATAGGGAGTGGCTTCAATTTTCCCGCTGGTCTCTGATGCTCTGCCTTGACTTGCTGACAAGTCAAGCACTCGGATACATACCTCAAGATGTCTCTCTTCATGCCTGGCCACCAATACAACAACTGCAAATCCCTATACATCTTTGTACTGCCCGGATGAATGGAATATGGTGTGTCATGGGCTTCCTTCATAATGAGATGTCTCAAAGAATCGTCACTAGGAACCCATAGACGGTCTCGATAACGGACTAAACCATCCACCACTGAATATAAATTCCGGCCCTTGGCTTCATCTCTAGCTCTCCACTTTTGCAACTGCTCATCAGTGGACTGCCCATCACGGATTTTATCTCTCAATGTTGACTGGACTGATAATGTGGCAAGATTAGGGGCCTCGCCCCTAGCATACACTGTAAGCTCAAACCGCTGTATCTCGGACTGCAACGGTCTTTGGAGCGATAATTGAGTGATAACTGCTGCCTTTCTACTCAATGCATCTGCCACTACATTAGCTTTTCCCGGATGGTAGCTAATTTCACAGTCGTAGTCCTTTACCAATTCAAGCCATCTGCGCTGTCTCATATTCAACTCCTTTTGGGTGAAGAAGTATTTCAAGCTTTTGTGATCAGTGAATATTTTGCACTTCTCCCCATAGAGGTAGTGTCTCCAAATTTTCAGTGCGAAGACTACTGCTGCAAGCTCAAGATCATGAGTGGTGTAGTTCTTTTCATGAATTTTCAACTGTCTTGACGCATAGGCGATAACTCGGTCGTTTTGCATAAGAACTGCGCCCAAACCAAGCTTAGAAGCGTCGGTATAAAGAACATAATCCCCTTGCCCCGATGGCATAGATAGCACTGGCGCTGATATCAAGGCTTGCTTCAACTTGTCAAAACTGTCTTGGCACTCGGGTCCCCAATTAAATTTTGCATTCTTCTTTGTCAAGGCGGTCATGGGTACCGCTATAGATGAGAACCCCTGAATAAACTTGCGATAGTAGCCAGCTAGTCCCAAGAAACTGCGAATCTCGGTGACGCTCTTTGATACTGGCCACTCTCTCACAGCTTCCACCTTACTTGGATCGACCTCTACTCCACTACTAGAGATGATGTGGCCTAAAAACGCCACTCTATCAAGCCAAAACTCGCACTTACTGAATTTTGCATACAACTTTCTATCTTGCAGTACCTGCAGTGCGGTATTCAAATGACGGCTATGCTCCTCTCTGCTCTTGGAATATATCAAAATGTCATCAATGAAGACAATAATAAACTGATCCAGAAACGGCTGAAAGACGCGATTCATGAGATCCATGAAGATCGCTGGCGCATTGGTCAACCCGAATGGCATGACCATAAACTCATAGTGCCCATATCTTGTGCGAAACGCCGTCTTGTGAACATCAGACTCCTTAACTTTCAACTGATGGTATCCCGATCGCAGATCAATTTTTGAAAATATCGAAGCCCCTTGCAATTGGTCAAATAAATCCTCAATTCTCGGTAATGGATACTTATTTTTGATGGTGACCCTGTTGAGCTCCCGATAATCAATGCAAAGACGCATGCTACCATCTTTCTTTTTCACAAATAGCACTGGAGCGCCCCATGGAGAGTAACTAGGGCGAATGAAACCCTTGTCTAGCAGTTCTTGAATTTGATCTTTCAATTCTTTCATTTCAGCGGGTGCTAGACGATACGGTGCTTTAGATATAGGAACAGTGCCCGGCATAAGATCAATAGAGAACTCCACCTCACGATCGGGTGGAATGCCAGAAACGTCTTCGGGAAAGACGCTAGGAAAATCTCTCACAACATCAACATCTTCTAACTTCTGGCTGATAGTCTCATGTGCAGTAGTGACACAAGCTAGATAAGCTGGACATCCACGCTTGATAAGCTTCCTCGCACATAGACAAGAGATAATATGCGGCATTTGCTTGTTTCTCGCCGCCTCGAAAACAAAAGATTTGCCACTGGGTGGCCTGATAGATACAGATCGCTGATGGAAATCAATCGAAGCTCCATTCGCTGATAGCCAATCCATCCCAAATATAATATCGAATTCGGGCATAGGAAGCACAATAAGATCTGCCCGAACAACATCTCTGAATAAACGAAGCTCCAGATTCTTAACAATCTTAGATGTGAGCATCTGATCACCGGAAAGAATCGAAACCTTGACACCCAAACCCATATCTTGAGTAGTAATATTCAGTCTTTTGGTGAAGGTTTCTGATATGAAGGAATGTGTAGCTCCCGAATCTAGCAACGCATAGGTAGCTACCCCTAGAATGATGATCCTCCCTGTGATGGAAAAGTCTTTTAAATCTTTTCGGTTTGAAACTTAAGGATTTACTATCATTAATTCCCAAGGTTGGACAAAGATTTCGGGTTGATCTTAAACATTTCTAGGAAGATTTGCACTTTAGTCCCTTAACTTTTGGAATTTTGCAAAATTGACCCATAATTTCGAATTATTGCAATTAAGTCCTTATATTATTCGAAGTTCTGATTTAATCCTTGATGTTCGATAATTGCATTTTGATCCTTAAGAATTCAGAATTTTGCATTTAGGTCCATTAATTCGAATATTTGCATTCAAGTCCCTTAAGTTTCGAAAATTGCATATTGGCCCCCCTCTAAATTCGAAAAAAAAACCCCTTTTCGATTTTCTTTAATTTTGGCCCTAAGACTTTTTATTTGAAATCATAACATCCTTCTTATAAAATAAGGCACAAAATTCAAATAATTTCTCTATGGTTTCTAGAATCATTGCTTAAGTTCAACTAAGTAGAACATGCAACCTAATTTATTCTAGGTTGAAACTTGATCACAATTCAATCTTAATAACCAATTTAACATTTCATGCAGAAATAAGCAATATAAAAATGTTAAATGACTAGGTTACCCGTGAAGAGTGTAGTGTCTGCCTCCCCTTCAGCTTCCTCGGCGTTCATCACATAAGCTCGGGCCGTAGTAGCTGCTAACCTCTTTGGGCAATCATTGGCTATGTGTCCATCCTCTTTGCATAAGAAACATTTACGAGATCCCCATTCGCATTTGCCAAGGTGAAAACGGTTGCACTGCTTGCAAGGTTGTCTCTCATTAGGCTTTGGTGCTCCCGGATTCTGTGGCTTCGGCGGCACTGGCTTCTTAACTTGACCTTGGGGCTTTTGAGACCCTTGAGGTCTAGGAGGTCCCGTATACGGCTTCTTGGCAGGCTGATTATTATTATGATGCTGTTGCCTCTTCCGCTGTAGCTCAAAGTCAATATCCTTCAAGGATTGCTCAGCCCGATAAGCACATGTAACTGCCGTAGCGTAATTACCCGGATTCATCATCATGACCTTATCCCGAACAGTAGGTCGTAGGCCATCCATGAAGTGCCTAAGCTTCTCCTCTGCATCTCCCGCAATAAGGGACACAAAGTGGCAACCCCTATCAAACTTCTTCACAAAGTCGGCAACAGGTACGTCTCCCTGACGGAGAGTCATGAATTCCCTCTTTATCCGACTCCGGACATCAGCAGTGAAGTATTTCTCATAAAATTTCATTTTGAACTGAGCCCAGGTGAGTGTAGCAAGATCAATACCATGCTCGGCTCCCTCCCACCATAAAGAAGCATCATCCCTAAGCAGATAGGTAGTGCACCTCACGCAGTCGGCATCTCCCATGTCTAGATAGCGGAAATGCACCTCTAGCGAACGGATCCAACTCTCAGCAGCAAAAGGATCGGTGGTGCCAGAAAATTCCTTTGGCCCTAGCCTCCGGAACTGCTCATAAATATCCTGCGGTGGCCTAGGTGGCGGCTGTTGCTGCTGCATCTGCTGTAACTGCAGTTGTAACTGCTGCTATTGCAACTGTTGCTGCTGTATCTGTTGCTCAAAGAGACGAGTCATGCCTTCTAAGGCACGAGTAGCAGGATCCCCCGGTGGGGGTGGTGGTGGTGGTGGTGCATTTCCTTGACTGTTCCCTCGTCGGTTAACACTGTTCTCGGCTTGGTTCTCGTGAGCGTGAGCACGTCTAGGAGGCATTATATCTGAATGTTTTCCAAATTCTAACGTAACCAACATGCGTTTAAATCTAAGTTCTCTAATCATGCGACAAATCCTAACTCAATTAGCAAATTAAGCATGCAAAGCATAAATACTCAAAAAGCTAATAAACATGCATCGTAAACATAATATTCATAACTTCATGCAGGTTAAGTCATAAAATCAGATAAAGCATGTACAACTTACAACTTGGAGGTTTGACGACTGATCTTCCCGGCGCTGATGGTGGCACAACCCTTTACAGAACCTGGCTCTGATACCAACTGAAACGTCCTCATCTTTTATTGCTTTAAAAGTACTAGAATTTTTTTTTTTTTATCTCTCACATTTTCGGTCATTGCATGCACATGCACATAAAAATAATCTTCCACCATTTTAAAGTAAATCATCCAACTAGTATTTGAAAATTTAAATGAATAATCAAACCAGAAATCGTAAAACGTTTTACCAAACCTAAAAAGCAATAAATGTTGAAAAGTGTAGCCCATACTAAACTCTCAAAAATCTCTCAAAAGCATAAATAAATAGTCTTAAAATCTTTAAAAGAAATCATAAAGCGTAATGCGGAAAAGTAGAAGCGCTGGTCCTCGGGTTGTGTGCACCTTCAGTCCAGTAGTATCACCCGTCAAGTCCTCCCTCAGAACCACCTACATCCATCACACCTAGTGAGTCTAAAGACTCAACACACCATAATCTTTGTAACGAGTAATACGTAATACAGTCAACATATAACGGTGAAAAATATTTGTACTTAAAATATCGTTTTCATGAAGATGCATAAACATAAACATTTTCGTAAACATTTTCATGATGCATAAAACTTTAAACATAAACATTTTCATGACATGCATAAATAAACCTTAATCTTTTTCCTTTTTCCTCAACATGACATAACATTTAAACATGATCATAAACATTTTCCTTTTCCTTTTCCTTTTGCTTTGTTGAATTCAGTTCGTTAATTGTGACTTTCCTCTCATGACATGACCTCTCGATGGATCCATCAGAAATATAACCACAGTACTGGGCGGCGGGGGACACCAGCAACACTCTCACCGGTCAACTGGGCCCTGGCCTAACATGAATCGAATAGAAATACGATCGTCGGGGCTCCCAATGGGCTTTCCCCTCACGACATTCCTATCCTAACCTCAAACCTCATAACCTCTTAACCTCTTGTTCGCAATAATGGAAACACGATCGTCGGGCTCCCACTGAGACCATCACCCTCAGGATATCGCCACCATTAACGAACTAGTCACAATCACTTCACATCCTTCAACACTTTTCATTCACATCACTTTATAAAAACGTGCATAACATAACATTTTCATTTCCTTTGAAACCAAGCATGCAACATGTATTTTAAATGTCTTCTTCAATCATAAACGTTCTTTAGACATTTAAAAATCAGCATTTAATCATGCGAAATTCATAAACATTTCAAAATCATCATAATAACATAAAACAGCATTTCGGGCACTGCCATGACCTTTACTAATTTCCCGGTGTAAAATGACCGTTTTACCCCTGGCTTCAACATTTTTCGTTTTCGATTATTTTCTTGATTTCATGACTCTAACATGTCCCAAATAATTACTTAAGCTTATATGAATTTTTTCGTAATTTTATTTGGCTTAAAACTTAGACTTTTTCAATTATCTTTTCTTAATTATTTTAACGGTGTTTTAATCCCGAAAAATACCAAACTTTAATATAAAATTCCTAAATTCTAAATTTAGTCTTTTATATTATTTTAGCCCTTATGGATCACGACTCGACCCCCGTGAGTCGTTTTCCAATTTTTCTTTGTTTTAGAACTCAATTTGACACCTAAACTTCAACCCCGAGCCATCTCTTAATTTTATCGAGTTACCCCCCGAACCATATCGAGCCAAAAGTTGCCCAACATGTCAAAGTTACCTACTGGACTCTAAGTTCGACAAGGAACCCACCCAAAACCCAAAAACGAGACAACCCAACCCGCTGCTAGTGCTGGCCGAGAACACCTATTTGCATGGGTTCTATGTTTTGATGTCTAGACCCTAACCCACGACTTGAACCTCTAACCTACCCCTCCAACACTCGTCTAGGACTCTTAGGATGTACCGTGACCCAGCCCTTGAACCCCAGGCCAAGCCCACGTCTCCTGCGCAAACCCTGAAGTCTGCGCAAGGCAGAAGTGCTTCTCGGGTGGAGCCTTGCTTGGCAAGGCCTCCTCCCAGCCCACACGACTCGAGTCCTAGCATGACTAGGACTCCTCCCTGACCCCTAACCGACTCTAGCCGAGCCCTGGCCCAAGCCAAGACCAAGCCAAATCCTTTTTTTTTTCATGGAACCCGATCACCCAAACCATGACAGCAAAGAACGGTTCTCTTTTTTTTTTTTTGTTTTCTTGTTTTCTTGATTCGGTGGTGATCGGCTGTGTCTAAGAATTCTTCTAACGTGTACAGACGTCTATTTAGCAATTTTTTAACATCATGGCAGCCCCTCACAACATAAAACATGAGTTTAGATCATAGGAACATGAATTTACTCTTGTACATGCCATAAACCGTAAATATCGAAAACGATTTCCGTGTTCTTCATGCATTCAAATATTCGAACAATAATATGATATGATGGATAAGAAAAGGAGATTAAGGCGTGCCTTTGCGTTATATACGCTCGAATAACCGACGACGACGAAGAACGGGAGAGATGACAAGGCTAGAACTCCACGTGAAAGCCCTCCCAAGGCTGCTGCCGATTTTCTTTTCCAGAATTAAAGAGTGCCGTGTGTGGTGTTGTGTTGGAGAGAGTTTTTAAAAGATAAAATAGAGTGACCGATTAGGTGATTCTAGAATTGTGGCAAAAATACACTTTATATACTAATATAATTATCTAAATAGGCTTAGGCCTATTAAGCCATAAATTAAAGCTCAATTAAATTAATTAGATTTTAAATAAAATAGAAACAAGTTTTTCTTTTAAATAAAAATGTGAATTTAATAGCCGGGATGCCCGAAAGCTCGAATTTTATTTGAAAAACCAACACCGATAAAATCTACGTCCCGGCGTATAAAATCATCTCAAAACTCCTTATTTTCGAAAATGCTTAGAATATCGACCATCTTTTAAATCATTAAAAATAATCATTTAATAAAAATATTTTACATTTTCTTCAGCCCTCGGTCCCCGTTCCTCGATCGTCGCTTGAATATTCCTAAAAATTTACATTTTATGCATGATGACAATAAAATCATATTTAGCAAATAAACATGTATGTCACATAATTAATTAGCAATTAAAATAAATTAATTACCCATTTTTCAAAATTTCCTAGATTCGCATGCAGTTGGATTACGTCGTCTAATTTTGGACCTTACAGTAGTGGTGCAAGCTTTCCTCGTTTTGAGGTGGTGATCGGGGGAGAGATTACACCAATGGCCGAGGGCTAAACTGAGCCATGTACTAGTTCCTGGTGGACTGGAGACACGGCTTGGTGAGGCTTGATAGCTGCTGGATCTACCCCCATGGCAGATCGATCGTGTCCTAGCGTGAGGAGGGGTAGCCGTGAGCTAAGCTTATGTTGGGTCTCGGTTCGTCGTAGGTCGTACGCTGCATGGGGCTGGTTGTGTGTTTAAGGAGGGTGCATTAAGGTCTTGTCTAGGTCTATGATGGGCGGGTTTCAGGGCTGGCGCAGCCGGAGGAGGTAAGAGCGTGAGTTGTCTTGGAGAAGATGAAGGAATGGAATACAAGTAAGAGCGTAGGGGCAAGATATTTTGGATGATGTACTGAAATTTCTAGTCGTGGGGTAGGGGACTGTTGGCACTAATTCAAGAGCATCATAGTGGTTTGAAAGTGTGAAATAAAGTTGGGAAAATTTTGGATGTGTTTCGGGTCGATTCGGATTAAAACCGGGACCTCGTCCAAGTTTATAAAACGAATCGGTTAAGTTGTGAATTTGGCTCGATTTTATGTCTAAGAACAATTTTAAAAATGTTTTGGGATATTTTAAGGAGTTGGGTAAGCTTCGGGTCAATTTTAGAGGTTCAGGGGTAAAATGGTAATTTTATAGTTTCTAGGGGCAAAATGGTCATTTTGCACCCGAGGTGAGATCTTAGTCCTAGCAGCGCCCTGAGCACAAATCATAATATTTTTTTAATGTTCATGCATCACGTTTACGATTTGTTTTAAACTATTATAATAATTATCATGCATGTTTGGTTTAAAGGAATTAAGGAAGAGCACTCTGTCTCCACCGCGCCGCGTCAGTATTTCGTTTATTTTCTGTCAAAACAAACCCAGGCATGTTTATATCTCCTTTGACTCTTCAATCAAGTCATATAGATATTTTTTAAATTATCGCAAGTAAATGATTTTAATACAGGAGATTGAAATTTTTCAGATTTGATGATGCCATTTAATTATATTACGTGCATAGAAATTTAAAATGTTCATTTTTTAGATTTATGCGATATTGCTTTTGGCCGTAGCACTACCATGGGAGACTTTGTAAATCCGGTCGCCAGTTACCGGTCAGTTTCAGTTTGTACCACCCAGTATACTGTGGCATTTTGTCTGATCAGACGAGCATATTTAAATCCGATCGCCAGTTATCGGTCTGGTCGCCAGTCACCGGTCATTTTGCAGTTTATATTAGTGCAGTGGCCACTTGCGGATACCATAATCTCACCAGAAAATTATTACTTGATATTTATGACAGGGCTCGATGGAGCAACCATTTTTACTACGATGTTCAGTTTAGTTATGCACGTATTATAATTGTTTATGGCGAAGTATTTTCACTTTATGACTCCTGATACGAAATCTTACCTCATGCAAAATTTTACTATTTATTTATGTACTCGCTATATACGATTTATGCATGCTGAGTCTTTAGGCTCACTAGACTTGATTATTGTAGGTACTGCTGATGTCGGGGCTGAGGGCGGGGACCAGTGAGCTAGCTTGGTCGGCAGTAGTGGGACCCGAGGACCTCATTTTCAGCACTTACGATTCTTATGCTCAAACATTTTACCTCTTGTTGAATTATTTTAAATTGTTACTTTGTAAACATTAAATTCTTCCGCTGCTATTTTTAAACATTAAACATTATTTAACAGTTTATTTTATGAAGTTGATACTTCATTTAGTTTAAAAGAAAATTTTAAATTTTTCCGCAAAAAATTTTCAAGCACGAATTTTCGGGCCTTTACAATTTCTCTTGTAAAAACTTTGTTCGAATTATAAAAACATAACTAATGTTGATGTTGTTTATGGATTCCCCTGTTAATTCCATTATATTCCTCATTCTGTGATCTTAGTTTTGGAGCCATTTCGAAGGAATTAGAACGAATGATCGAATCGAGATCCGCAACGTTTGGTAAACGAAGTCAGATTATTTCACAAATTTGGCACGAACACGTGCCTGGCACACCTGCAAAATTTCGTGACAAACAAGTTGGCACGCCCGGTGGGACCCGAATGCCTCCAAAGCGTACTGAGAAGAGTGAAGGAATTCCTCCATCACTAGGGAATGGCCATCGCTCACAAGAAGAGTTTCAGGAAACTGATGCAGATGGAAGAACGGTGGAAAGGCTAGTTCACCAGTTCGAAGAGGAGACTATGAAGGAAGGAGTTGTCGTTTCTGGTGGTGATGGACCTTCAACAAACTTCATGGTGACTATGGAAAAGAATATACCCAGTGATCTCAGAGAAATGACCCAAGCTTTCGCTACTGTTATGATGGAATTTGTGGCAGAGATGAAGGAATGGAGGAAGTCTGCAAAAGGAGAGGTTGTTACATCAGAAAATGATAAACTTCAAGAAGCGTACACTAAACTATTTAAAGATCAAGGCCAAGGATCGGGAATTCCTCAAGCAGGTGAAAATCTCCGCTTGGGAGAAGCACTGATTCCTGAATCTGCCAGGGAAGGAAGGTACATTCCTCCGCACAAAAAAGATGAGGAATTGGGGTTAAAATTCCAAAATTGCAGTAACTTACATCCAGGGATGTATGGTGATGAGGGAATGCGTGGATATTCAGTGCCAGGTTCGGGGAATAACACTCGGGGGGCAAATTATTCCCCGCACCCATTGCGAAAAACTCCAGTCTTGGACTTCGAGACTGTACATGATGTTATTCATGAGTTGTATGGCTCGGGAGTGAGGCCAATCAACCGACCAGAGTTTCATAAGCTATGCCCCGATGTTGTTGATCGTGAAAATCCTTACCCACGAGGATATCACATTCCAGACTTTACTTTGTACTCGGGGGAAGACTGTCAATCTAATATGGAACATGTGACAAGGTTTACAATACAGTGTGGGGAACTAGCAAATTTGAATAATTTTTCCAACTACAAGTTAAGTTTGTTTCCCAATTCATTGACTAGTATTGTTTTTACTTGGTATGCCACACTGCCTCGGAAAATGATGTTTGAGGTAAAGGAGAACAAGACAGAAACTTTTCATGGAAAAGGCCGCTATCACAGTGGAGATGATATGTATTATAGTGGGAGGAATATGAGGTACAGTAGAGGATCCATGGCCAAAAGGCCGGAGAACCAGCACCTCGGAAATGTTTCGTTTCATGGGTCAATGAATGGCGAGGGAAGGAGTGACCGACAGTCATTCCAGAAGTTAATACAGAGGCCACCACCTCTAGACACCAATAATAGATACGAAAGGAAATCTCGCTTTGTTATTCCTCCCAGAGCAATCCCCAATGGTGTATGGAAACGGGTAAAGCATCCAAAGTTCCTAAAACTGCTTTCTCGGACCCAAAAACGACGTTTGTTGAGAGAAAAAGCTGCTGAGCGCAGATCTAAGGTGGATGAATCACTAAGAGAGAAGAAAAAAATTGGGAGGAAGGCTACTGAAGATAAAGAAAAGGAAGATGATGACTTGTTGACGGAGGAAGACAGTAATGTTGTCAAGAAAGCTACTTTCAGGGTGGGACATATTCTCATTTCATTTGAATGTGCCACTGGTTCGTTAATGCTGCCAGAGGAGTTTAAACGCAAAAGAACATTTGAATCCAATGTATTCACTGAAAATCAGAGTGGTACAGAATCCATTCAAACTGATATTTTGAATGAAAGCGTCGGTGTTCTTGTCGATGAAGAGAAAAGAGTGTTGATGAAACGACCCTCCAACGAAATGACGAAACATATCAAACCACTCTACATTGTAGCACATGTGAATGGAAAGTCGTTGTCTAGAGTGCTGATAGATAATGGGTATGCTGTGAATATTTTGTCATACAGAATCCTTCAGAAGTTGGGGAAGAATGTGGAAGACTTGATCTCCACCGAATTCTCTGTGGCAGCTTTTACCGGGGAATCTACAAAAACTTTGGGAGTGTTGCTAGAAAATGTTACTGTGAGGTCTCGATCCTCGCTGTCAGCTTTTTTCGTGGTCCATTCCAGTGCTAGCTTCCATGATTTGTTAGGGAGAGATTGGATTCACTCCAATCATTGTGTATCATCATCTATGCACCAGTTACTGTTAATGTGGAAAGAGGATGAAGTGGAAGTGATACAGGCTGATTCACAGCCATATCAATCGAATTCCAATGCCGTGGAAGCTAGATATTATGATGGAGGATTTGGTCCAATCAAGTTTTGTAACTACAAGGTGCGTGGACAACCAGGAGCAGTGTACATGGATACTCAAAAGGTAAACAAATAGTTGAGAAGGTTCTCAAACCTACTGCCATGGTCTCTCCTAGACCTATGGTCCGACCTATTATCGAGGAGGTCGATGACTAAGTTCACTAAAAAAGAGATGGAAGTCGCTGCAACTTCCGAATGTAAAGCCACATTGCAGCAGCTGGTGAATGAAGTACAATCTCAGGAGTTGTGGGATATCGATGGAGCTAAAGTAATATTTGAGGAGGAACGTAGAGGTAGTGAGGAAGAAAAGTTACAAATGAGGATTTCATCTTAGCTCCGGCTCAGATGAAAGATCGACGGCCGGAGACAAGTGGTTTATAAAAATTGAAAAGATGGGAAGTATTGTACAAAGTAGGCTGGATGACCACTTTGGTTAATTTTGTCATATTGGCTTATAAGAAGTTTCTGTAAATATGAGAGGAATAGGCTTTTAAGTCATTCCTTGCTAAAAAGCTCATTCCTTGCTGAATTTGTTTGCAAATAGTGATGGAGCATCTGTGAATAAATAAAAAGAAAATTTGCTCATGGAATCCTTTGCAGCTGATGTATTTTTAAGAGAATAATGTGTTGTCTTGTTAGCCGAACTGATGACGTGTAGAGTACGTTTATTACATATTTCTATATTTTGATGGTATTTGGAAAGTATGGATGTTAATAAGCATTGGTGATAGCGTGTTGTGAGAATCTTAAGGGAAACAGGCTAGTTAGCTGTTATTTTTAAGTGATTTTTACAAAAAATTTGGCAGAGTTTCTCTTGTAAATGTGATATGCCAAAATTGTAAACACCTGAAAATATATGCCAAGCAACATATACCAGAACAACAATGTATTTTACAAACAAATTTTGGCTATCAAGCCACTTTTCCAACCCTACACCTCATAAAAGACACTTACCAAACCATGGCAAACAAGTGCAAAAAAGTACACCTACTGTCCCTAGCCTACGTATTTTTTTCAATGTGTATTACACTTCATACATATATGCTCGATCAGTTGCAAAGATATTCATCCAAGCTTGGAAATTATTTTGGATTGGCCGGCGGCGCTCCCAAGAGGTAATTTCCATATCCATTGGTATTTAAGGTACTGCTTGCATTGGCCTTTGAGATAAATCCTCAATTCCTCCAACTATGTTCCTGCGAAATAAATGGGACCACATTAGAAATAATGGGATGTTGATCAACAAAACCATGCTTTGTGTGTGCTATTGTTGTCATTGATGTGGCACGTGTCACTTCTTTTTGAGATGGAATGAATCTTGCCATTTTTTAATTTATGGCTTGCCAAGATTCCAGAAAATGAGATCTAATCCTCAGTGAATTTGGGTGGAGCATCACAATTCCTTGTGCTGGTGCATTTCTTTTAAGCGCATGGAAGATTACAGAAGTTGCACTAGCTATAGGCCAAGTTTTGAATATGGGCACCAAGGGAGCCGTCCTGTTGAGATGCATGCAGTGGGTGTTGCAAGGTATTGCTCATAAAAAAACTCATTCAGACATATTCACGAACACCTTGAGTGCATCATGAAATATGATATATTCTACAATGTTTTTGTGATGGGGGATTGGATAAATGGTGAAATATACCTACCTCGAGAAGATGTGGTTTGATGTGAAGGAGATTGACGATGACAACTTTCAGAAACTTGAATGACATCACAAAGTCGATGGAGCGGCAATTTCTTCGGAAAAATCGGTGGGCACCGATGGAGGTTTGGGGGAAGTGAGAGAAAGAGATAAAGAATGGTTTGAGGAAGGTGAGATGAATTAGGGGGTTCAGGGAATGCACACTTTGATTTAACCCGATGGAAGGAAAACATGTGTCTCGGTCAATTCATATTCAAGTCACAGAACCATTCCTTCTTAACCATATGATTTCTACGCAGTGTATGAATAGCTAGTTTGGCCAAAATTGCGCCAAATTAGTAAAATGTCCAAATAGCCAAAAATGGCCAAATTGGCCATTGGCCCAAATTGGCTAGGGGGCAGTTGTTTAGCCCAAATATTTGAAAACCCATCAAATATAAAAGCCTGCAGAATATGAGAAGACCCAATGAACAAGCCCATAAAGTGTCAGTTGAAGGCCATGACGGAGGAGGTGATCCACGACACATCATGGATAGACATTGAAAATGGCCAAACCGTTTAGGGGAGTTGTACAAAAATGGGAACAAAGGAATAAGAGAGAGCCCCGACAAAATCAACAAAAAATCGACAGCAATGTCTCTGCAAATTTGCTCTCATTTATTATGTTGTCTATTTTATTTCCAGCAATCATCTTCCATAGATTTCTCTTGTAAAAACTTTGTTCGAATTTATAAAAACATAACTAATGTTGATGTTGTTTATGGATTCCCCTGTTAATTCCATTATATTCCTCATTCCGTGATCTTAGTTTTGGAGCCATTTCGAAGGAATTAGAACGAACGATCGAATCGAGATCCGCAACGTTTGGTAAACGAAATCAGATCATTTCACAAATTTGGCACGAACACGTGCTTGGCATACCCGCAAAATTTCGTGACAAACAGATTCATTCTAAAATATATTTTTTGTATATATACACACAATTTATATGTATGTTTATATTTAAACTTGAACAATTATATCTTTCTTATTATTATATATATATATTTAAAATCTTTATAATTAAAATATATTATTTACGATATTATATTATTAATTATATAATATAACCATTTTTCATTCGACTATCAATTCAACCGTTCCAAAACGGTTGATTTTTATTTTCAAATAAACCGATTCAATCATCAATCCAGTTATGAAAATATTGCTTGAAATAAAATAATATTTACTCCAAGAACAAATGAGCAATCACGATTAATGATATATTATTATTATTAATGTTGTAATTTTATTTTTAATGCCTATATAGTAGGAGAGGAATTGCATTAAAAAAAATAATAAGAGCTTCTTAAATTCGTAGTATTTAGCAATGGACCTAAACTTTGGATTAACAACGTAATTAATAATTATACCATTCTAATAAGAGAATATTTCAATCAAATTATATAACTTTGTTAAAACAAGTTAAACAACACATACAATATATTTCCCATTGATATAGATGGACATATATCTGCTGAAAGGTGATGGGCTAAGTACTAACATAGCCATAGTGCACATCAATTTAGCAAAAAATTTATTTTAATGTCGTGATCTGTTAGTGATCGGTCACCTGCTTCATCAACAATGAAGAAAATCAGGTTTCATAAAAAAGGAACCATATTTCATGGCATCGATAAAATTTTATGAACGCTTGAGAGTTGTGAGAATTGAAAACAAAAAAACATAGATTTCGAAGTCCCCTTGTTGGCAAAGATCTAATTTTGTTTTCACCAAACTGTACGTATTCCACATGCAAAAATAACCAATAATTTTCGCCTTTGTAGTTGAGGATTTTAGCTGGTGTATCTATCATTTTGTCACAGACCTGCGCATACACTTGAATGTCAATATAAGCATAATCTGCTAAATTGAAGGCTAACCTGGTAAATCCAAACATTTCTCCACTATGTTCCCTTCTCGAGCTTCATTCTTCACACATGAAGTCTAATCTTAATTTGTGATCTCAATACTTTTCATCACCTGTTCACTAACAGTTTCTACTGGTACCTCAGCTTCTTTAGTACCCTGAATAATAAGTTCCAATGGGGTAGCTGCCGGATCCAACTCCAGGCATCCTTTTGGGGCTTTTCCTGCCTCTTGACCGGTAAGTAAGTGGTTTGGGACCCGATGAGAAAATCTAAACATCTCTCCCTTCGGTATCCTCTTGATTAAATTTGGCTCCATGTTGGGACGGAATACTGTCCTGAAACTGTTAATCTTCACGAGAGGAGCGACAGATACACCATGTTCCTCACTATAGTCGTCTAGTACAGTTACCATGTCATATTTGTGTATAACTTCATCAGGTGTGTGCTCGTTCCAATCAGATGACCAGTTTCTGTAAACTGCCCAAACATCACCCTTTTGGGGGAGGATTAGTATGCTTCCACGCAGCCCTTTTGACCAGTTAACCTTATGAGAGAAAGCGTTTAGGTGTTTGCAGGTTTCATATCTGCCCACCCTAAACTCCCCACATGTTTTGTAAAAACCTGAGCTTACCCAATCTAGAGAGCTGAATTCGGTGTTGGTTCTCGAGCTAAGCCAGCTGATCCTCAACTTAAAGGGCTTCCTAGATATCACCTTACTAATCAGTGCATAGAAACGGGGCATGCCATCATCATCATCATATGCTGCCCAAACCTCATTATCTCCAAAAGAGCCTTCAGTTCTATCCAGGTCAAAATCATGAAAATCGGAATCTGGAACAGTTATTGGTGCCAATGCAGGATCCTTTGTCTGTTTATCACCATAAGATCGGTTAACCTGACGTTCTGCTCGCTCAGCTATCTTGCTGGTGCTTCTGCGAATCTCTTTGTCACTTGATTTAGCCTTGTCTTTCTCTTTATAATCAGGCTTAGTAACTGCTTCCAACCGCCATTCAATTAGCTTCTTTGAAATCTCCTTTCTAGCCTTCTCCATTAGCATATTTCGGGTTTCAACAGGTGTCAGGTCTGTAGCGCTATCTGGTTGATGGGACATCCCAAAAAAACCACAAATCCTTGAACCTGCAGTCGCAATGGAAGTTCCAAAGCCACTATGGGCCTGAGCAATATTAGAGCTCATTCCATATTTACTAACATCATCATCCAGTTTTTTCTTTTTCATATGTGCCTCCCACCCAGTAGGGGCATTTGATTCAGTGTATGCTCTTTTCAACTTATCCTGTGCTTGCTGAACAACACTAGCAGCTTTTGCTGCAATTGAAGGATCCATGCTGCGTGCATTGGCCGTTTCCGAAAGCGGATTCTTCAAGTGATTTGCATAACGAAATGGATTTAGATCTGATTGGTCAGATGCGGATTTTTTACCAGTCGCACCATTTCTTCCCAAACCATAAGCATTTTGACTAGGTACATGATTACCTGAATTCTGCTGTCGCTGTTGAGGAACTTGATTAGTTACTTTGGGAAAACTGATTGGCGGTGCTGTCTCTGAAGCCCTGAAGGCCTCCTTACAATTGGGACAAAGAAGAGTATTATTGAGATAAACCTTTAGATATTCATAGTGCATATCGCATCGATGACAGATAGTCCAAAAAGTATCAGTTCTTTGATAGGATGGCGTAAGGGTTGGCATAGAAGGCACCTTCACATTATTTTTCTGGGTCTTCGGAACTGTATCAGTTCTTTGATAGGATGGAGTAGAGGTTGGCATAGAAGGCACCTTCACATTATTGTTCTGGGTCATTGGAACAGATGCTCCCCTAGCAAAATCGTAACACCCATTTGCCCTTGGTGCTGATGAACCAGTATTATGCATTGGGACTTTCAGTTGGAACCCTTTCGAGCCCCTCCTAAGGTTATACGCCAACCTCTTAGCTGTATCTGATAGCATAGACCATGCCTCTGAAACAAGTTTAAATGCACCATCAGCACCAACAGATTTATTTTTATCGGGATGCAGCATGAGGGCAAACATTCGGTATTGTTTTCTTATAGTTTCATCATCAGCTGTGGGCTTCACACCAAGCACTCCATACCAATCTACTTCCCCATTTATCTTATTCTCAGCAGAAACATGCACGTCAAGTGTAGCCAACATTTGTGATATACCATCCAGCCCTGGATATAGAGTCTGAGCTTTCATGGCAAATTTTTTTGCACCGGCAAAGTCCTTTTTCTCTAACTTACCTTCAGCAATTGATTTGGCCCTGAGGGCTTCATCTCTATTGCACTCCATACTTAAAATGACAAACTTCTAAAAATTTTACCTAATTACCGGTTGATGATAATGCAACATAACAGTAGAAGCATCCCAATAACAGCTTGATACAAGTAGATTATGTAAATACCAAGGATTTTTCTGCATCAAAGATCCTCTTAAGCCTTAAATTTCAGGTACCTGATCCATTCAAATGAAGAAATAATGTGATTAAATAAAAATATTAACATTGCGTGACAGAATTAAGATTTGATGAAAATGCAAATTATATGCATAGAACAATGTCAGTTCATAATCCATATTCACATAAATCATTATTAACAGAAACATTGAAATCCTAAGTTACAATAGCCCAGGCAAATACGCCCAACAGACAAGAAAAAAATAATTGAGTATAAAATCAACATAAAAAATAGACATCCCTGGGGATTTATAGAAGAAAAACTAAACGATCTAACAAGAGAGCAACGAAGCAACAAACTCAACTGGCAATGTGCATATTCACATAACATTATTTACAGATGTTTTCAAATCATGTAAGCTAAAGTTGCTGTAACATCAATCAGTAGCAACCCTGTCCAACCCTATAAATCAAATCTAAAAATCAAGAAACCCGAGAAAGCTGATGATAGAACAACTCAAACAGAAGTTAAACAACTTTATCTAGCAGTAAAAATATAACTCCGGTGATAATTTTTGTTATTGTTTTCTAAGTCGTGTCTTACTAAAAGTGAATATGTTATTTTTCATAGGTATCTAATTTTTAAAATCAATGGGATCGTTGACACATTTAAAATATAGATTTCGAATGAAGGTTAATAAGTGAAAGCAAAAAAGACTACCTAAGGTTCAATTAACAATGTGTCATCTGGAGTGTTGCCTAGACACGAAAACATGAACTAGTGAGGAACATTATGCTCTGTTCCAAACACATCCAAGCTCAAATCCCCAACTCCATAACATCTATACTTGATAATAACTATGAACAAAAAAGCAAATGGCATTAGATACAAAAATACGAGAACATAAGCAAGTTACAAAAGCACTGCGATTCACACAGCACCGCCCAAACTTGTAAAGAAAAGATCACAAAGTGCAAAATTAAACAAGCAATTGACCGAAAAAAGCACCCTTACCATGAATCCAAGATGATCAAAACAAACTAACCAAAAAAGTTATCCGAAATTCTCATTCCTCGCACCAAACAAAAACCCTAAATCCAGAACCAAAATTTTCAAATTTCAAGATAAAATAAAATAAAGAGAAAAGTGAAAAATACCGGGAAATTGGGAATTTGAATCAACAGAGAATGAAATTTTTGGTTTATTTTCCCCACCAAATCAAATGGGTCAAAACCCCAAATAGAGAACGGAGAAATCTGTAGTGCCCACAATATTTTGGGATGGGAATTTGGAACAGTAGGTTAGGAATTTATTTTTTTACAACATACTTGGGTTACCACTAACTATAGTTAGACTTAACTATGGTTAGATGACATTTTTATTAAAATTAACTAGAGTTACTTTCTAACCCTCTTATTAGTTTGGATGAAATGTACATTCAGGCATAGTTTGGTACATAGAATAAGGGAGGTATTGATAAATAATCCTTCTTATCCCATGTTTGGTATATTTTTAAAAAGCTCATGATAATATCATGGGCCTTGATAAATAATTTTTTAGAAGAATAAAATATCTTTTCTATTAGGTGTGATAATTTTTATTTAAGGATAAAATACACTACAAATGACTTAATTATCCTCAATTTATAAATGATTTTTTATAAATCTATGCTAGAAGGTAGAAATTAAAATCTAATAAATATTTTTATTTATTTTTATATATTATATAATATGATAATTATATAAATTAATTCGAGATAATTACATAAATAATTTTTATAAATATTAATAAAATTATTAGTATCACCAGATTAACATTAAAAATTGATATTTGACTTGACTCACAAAATCAAGAGCTCAATTATCATATTATATAATATATAAAATTAGGTAAAAATAAATAAATCATGCAAGCACTATCGGCGTATTAACAAATAAAAAATATGAACTCAAAACAACAACTTTGAAATTATAAAATTTATTATGATAAGGTTAATTTTGTCATTATAATCTAATATATAAATTTAATCACTCTTATTAAAATCATACCAAACATTAAATATAATATCCTACATCTTATTTATCCTTAACTTATTCTTATATTATATATCACATACTTATCATATCATATGTACCAAACTATGCCTCAATGTTGAAAATATTTCGATATTTTTACATTTTATGATTATAATCGATAGTTCATTTGCAAAGTTCATCATATAACATATTGCTACTCTTTCTTACACTCAACTTTTTATTTTTATGACATAATTTACAAATGAAACAAGAATAGTTTTATTAATAAATTGGATTATATATATATATATATATATATATATATATATATATATATATATATATATATATGTATGTATCATTAACAAAATCGTCATTCATAACAAGTATCGGATATTTTGTCAAATACTTAATATAAATTAACTTATTCAAGGACAAACTTGCAATAACTCCTCATTTCCATTCTCAATTTTCTGCACACTCTCCATCCATCTAATTTTTTGTTTAAACTCCTTATTTTTCTAAAATTTTCAAAAACATCCTTAATTCTATGATTTTGGTACGTAGCATTGTTATACCTATCTAATATGTTCTTAAAGACATATAGCCCCAAAAAATACGGCTACACAAAGTTTCCAGCCTATATAACATGCTCAAATGATTGATTTTTTTTCATAAAAGGCCAATCATGCTTCCGTATAATAAACTGAACAGTTTAGCTTTTCGACCAGAATGACATCGTGTTATATACACCGAATTTACAGACTGTTCCTCATAGTCTAACCACACAATCGCAACCGATGGTTTCTGACGCAGATTCCTTCAGCAACACTTAACACAAGCCTATTTCATTTCCTACTTCAGGGTGTAGAGTAGAAAGCTCAATTTGAAACTAATACATGAGAAGGGCAAAAAGCCTTGGTTCTTTTATTCAAACATACGAAATTATTATTACATAGTTGTTGGGACCCGGACGCTAATTCATTTCTTAATCATCTTTAGGAATAATTGGATCAATTAAATAAACTGGGTCTAATTTTTTTTTAAATACAAGTGCGGAACATAATAAAATCAGTCTGATATACATGTCAAAAATAAAAGTACCAGTCTTGTACAATTACATTAAAATCAAACTAGGGTTCAACTACTAAACATCAAGTGTTGAAGCCTATTCTACTTCTGGGTCCGAATCTCCATGCTAAAGTATAATCTCTCATCCTCGTCTTGACCCTGATCTTGTTCCACCTGTTGTCATGCACACTTACAAACACAACAACAGCCGGATAACTCCGGAGAGAATAATATTCCCAGTATAAAAACGTATACATGCAATCATATAAAAGCATATAATAAAGCATAACAATCATCAATAACATGTATCAATCTGAAACATGAAATGATATAAAACTGTAACTCAAACTCATATCTATGACTCGACTCTGATCTAGTCTAGTCTAGGGATCCCGGTTCCCAGACTTTGGCACCCTATATCGAATCTTAGCAATAGAAGTCGATCTACTTCTAAGCAACATCGATATAAACCGAACATCCAATGTCTTGGCACATCTGCCAAAGACTAGGCACATCCGCCTATGACTCATTCTCGATATCTATCTTCTATTCTTTGTTTTTCTACAAGTCAATAGAATAAGCATATACAATCAAGTAATACAAAGGTATTAAAACAATAATAAACAAGTATGTGGTTTTGGGAAACTCAAGTCAAATCTAACTCGAGTCGATCTCCCGGTTAACTTTGATTTATACATTTCTTTCGTTGGGTTCTAGCTCTGATCTGTCTTCGAAATCTTCAATACCAATCTGGCATAACATATTTGAGGAATAAAACATCAACATATACCCCAATCAAGACCAGATATAATCAGAACTCAGTCTCTTTCTGTTTCGACGACATAACATCACAATCTTGAAATACCGGTAATACAAAATCAGTATATACCAATCCCAATAACTCATAATCAATCGATAAATATAATCTGATACCAAATCTGTATAATCTCAATCATATCAACTCTGAAAAATCATAACAATTACATACGGTATCTGATAGGATCGGTTATCACACTAAGAGTGTTTAGAAGGGGGGTTGAATAAACACTCACACTTAAAATTGTTCTTTAAGAATATTTGAGTTCAGTTTAGTGACAAACTGAAGCTCGGAATCTTGTTGGTCAATAACAATCAGTTAAACTGGAGTAGTTGCGGAAAGTAACTGACTGAAAGATAGAATACAAAAACTTAAATAAATATGCAAGAGTTGTTTCTGGATGTTCGGAAAATTTAATTACTCCTACGTCACCCCTTCTATCACAAGGATAGGATATTCACTAAAAGACTTTGATCAAATACAATGCTTGTACAGACCCACTTCAGTTTGGACTTACAACTGCCAAAACTGAAACTCTTAGTTATACACAATGTTTTCAGTACGTAACTGATATTTGCAAAATTGAGTCTAACAACTTTTTAGAGAGTGCTAATAAGCTCAGATTGTAGCCTTGATTGCTACGAGTAATTCAAATGAGAGTGAGCTAAGATTTTTACAGAGTAACAGCAAGCTTAAGATTTGAATGATTGTCACTACTTCATCTGCTGTTCTTCAGTTATATTTATACTTCTTTTTCAACGGTAACTTTGATATGCATTTGAATTCTAGTATCCGTTGATTGCTTCTTCATCATTCCTTGGGCAATGTTCTCTTCATTGATTGTGATACGGCGTCTTAAATGCAATAGCCGAAACACATTGTTCTATGCTGTAGTGATCGAGGTGCGACACTCTTGTAATTCGTTTGTCTCCTTTGGTCTTTCCCGAGATGTCTTCAGTTGAGAAGCTTTTAAGACATTCTGTTTTTAACTGATCACTTTCAACTGATCATTTTACTTCGTATCATTGTGTCAAATGTCTTCAGTTGCCGAATATGCTTGTGCACATCAGTTGATTCATATTTTGTTAATTGATTGATTTACGTTTTGTCAAACTCCAGAATCTTGTTTCCAACAATTTCCCCCTTTATGGTGTTTGACAAAACCAAGTGATTTAAGATCGGATTGCTGAGCTCTTATGCAGCTGAATTATAAAATAACTGGGTTTCTTGTAGATAACATAAAAACTGAAAATATAATATCTGGATTCCTTGTAGATAACATAGAAACTGAAAATATAATGTCTGGATTCCTTGTAGATAACATAAACTGAGAGTAATTCGATTAGATCTTCTTCAGCTGCTTTGTCCTTCCCCCTTTTTGTCAAACATTTCCATTTGGTCTGATAACTTTCGAACGTCAATGGATAATAGTTTTACATCTGCTGAGATACTTGAGGCGACAGTTGTGAAGGAGGTTTGTAGCGATGTGATTTGATTAGAAACAGAGGTTTCCAGTCGCTCAACTCTCTGACTGATTATATTCTGAGTTGTAAAGAATGATCCAATTAGCCCTTGCTTCATTTCTTGAACAGTCTTGCTAAGAGAGTCCATGTTGGCTTGAAGACTTTTTAATTTTGCTGAGTCAAATTCAATCGAAGAATCTAATTTGACAGTATGCATCAGCTGTTCGTGTTGAATTTTCTTGATGTCAGTTATCATCTGCTGCATGCTGTACTGTATATTCTGAATTTCTTCAAGAACAGTATCCATTTCTGTAGATTGAATTGATGGTTGCTGGTTGGGTGTATCTGAATGCTTTGATGGTTGGCCAAAAAGAACTAATGCTTGATTAGTTTCCATTGTTCCAATCGTAGATTGAGTTGGAATTTTTTCTTGAATTTGATCAAAGAATGGTCTGTTTGCCTGAATGATGGAGATGGATGGTTCATGCATAGAGGCTTCCTGTGGAGGATTAACTGGACTTTGTTCTTTCTCTTTTGATTGAGTGAGCAACTGACTTTCTTTATATTCAGCAGTTTCTGGGTCTGATGGTTTTGCTTGTTCGTCAGTTTGAGTAACTTGTTCAGCAGAAATTTCTGACTGAACAGGTACTTCAGTTTGAGCTTTTTCTGATGCAGTTATCTCTTTTTCTGAATTTTGGATTGGTTCTTCAGTTGGGTCTTCAGTTTGAGCAGATATAACTTTTTCATCAATGAGTGACTCAGTTGGAGCTTCAGATCATATTTTAATATCTTGCTCTGGTTGTTCAGCTGACTGAGCAACTGGGTCATACTGAGCTTCTAATGCAACAGCTTGAATGATTTCATCGATGTTTGCCAAAGATAGTTCTTCTTCAGAGTATAACTGTTGTTCTTGCTGAGAAGATTGAGGCATTTCCTGAACTGGGTTTTCAGTTGACTGTGGTGGAAATAGTTCTTTCTGTGTAGAGAAGGATGAATCTTTTCCAGGATTTGAGTTGAAAAGTTTTTCATGAATAACCAGTTCCTGATCTTCTTCCCAAAATCTTATTTCCCTTTGAAGGCTACTAAGATCTGCGTCCAGTTGGGTGAACACAGCTCTATCATTGTATGCGGTTGGACTTGTTGGATGGTAGTTGGACTTCAGCTGTGCTACCATTTTTGCTAACTTTTTGGCGCGAATTTGATCAAAGAAGTATTTCTGCCTTTCTAATGCTTGTGAAATGGTAGCAGCTTTGACTACTTTCATCACAATTGCTTCTAATTTGATGAACTTTTTCAGTTGAGATCTATGCTTTAGTTATTTAGCAAAGATTTCTGTTCTGAAGCTTTTCCAACGGTCAAAAGATTTTAATTGTGATGTGGCAAAGCCATTGACTTGTTCCCAAACAAGATCAATGTGTGTTTGAATCACATTGGATGGCCGGGATTCTTCAACTAGCTGTCATTTTCCTTTATCAGTTGAAAGGATGTGAGGAAGATCCATCCCTGAGTGTGTTGATTGCACTGGTTCTCTTAATATTATGCCTTTAGATCTGGCCCTTGGCAAGATGGTAGGGTGATTCACAAGGGTTAATGGGGCTTTAACTTTAGCTGTTGTCGTGGCTTTGATAACTGGTTCATCAGGTGAGAGTACCTGCAAGGGTATAGCTTGAATGGGTTGTTGATCAGCTGATTGAAAAACTTCCATTCTGGTTGTTGTTTTGGTTCTTTTAGTCCTTGGTCTTTTGGCAAGCTTCGGTGAAGGAGTTTTCTCTGTGTCTGATTCACTGAGAATCAGTTTTCTTTTTGTCGTTTTGACCTTCTTAACTGGTGATGATTCAACTTCCAGTTTGGTCCTTGATACCAAGACGTTTTTGGCAGTAAAAACTTTGAATTTTGATGATACTTCAGCATTTTCAGTTACTAAACCTTTCAGTTTTAATAGATAACTGATCTGGATAGCAAAGCCACATGATTGTTTGGATAACTTGAGCATATTCTTCAAGATGTTAAACAGAATACATCTCCAATTTACTTTCTTTTCACTCATGATTAAGGTCATTACCTGGAATTTTTCGAGTGTAAGAGCAGCGTAAGAACCGGCTTTTGATAATATACCCTTTGCTACGATATCAGCTAGCAACTGAATTTCTGATTTCAGTTCCTTCTTTGGATCGGAAACCTTGATTTTTTGTCCATCAGCAGATAGTCGGGATTGCATTTCTTCAATGTCCTGAGTTTTTACTTCAGAAAAATTCACATAACCATCAGTTGGTAGAGAAAAGATTTCTCCGAAAGATTCCTCAAAAAGACGTAACAACTGATCGTTGATAGTCACAGATATAGTGTCATTATTAGTGATAAATCCTTTTCTGTAGAATTCGTTGACTTCTTTGAGATATATCTTCTGGGAAGATTGTCCTAAGAATTTCCTGAGACCTGCTGATTCAAGCTTTAGAAATACATCCTTAATAGCTGTTTCTTGAAACGATAGAACGGAGTCAAAATCGATGACCAGTGCATTCAATACATGAGCAGGAATTTGAGTTGCCATTGATAGCTGACTGATTTCCTGTTAGAGACAAAAATTATAGATTTGCTTTGAGAATAGAAAATAATCATGAATGTAAGGAAGACGAACTGAATCAAAGCGGGTAAAATACTTTTGTTTGTGACTGTTTGAATTATTGGACACGTGTCAGTCCAGGAAAAATTTTGAATAATAAATGTGTGTACGTGTGCTGTAAGCGTGTGTACAATTTTGAACGGTTAAAAATGTGTCCACGTAATAATCTGAAATTCATCATGATTTGGCAGACAGTCACGTCTTTTGATTTGGAATATAATAGATTTAATTAGTTAACTTATATGAGAAGATTAGTGAAATTGTCAACTGATCGATCAGTTAGTGAAGCTGAGTCTTTTCAGTTGAGAATACACTAACAACTGTCTTCTCAGTTAACCTCTTAAACCACCATTCCCCCTAAACACATGCGTTAAAATAAAATAATGCTGATTATTTAAGACAATCTTGAGACTTAGTAGTGTAATCATCATTTAAGGAAGTGTCTTTTCATTTTCCTCGTCTTGACCTATAAATAAAAGTAGAGGAGTTAGTCACAAGTATCAGAAAAAAAATGGAAGGAGTAGGCAGTTCAAACGTTTCTCCATTTTCGCTTGAGGCTGAAAAAGCTGCCATAGAAGACAAGGTTTTTTATGCCAGTCTTCCCTATTGGGAAGAGTTACAGGAGCTGGAGCTTCTGTACAATTCTGGGAGGGTTACCACTTTCAAGCGAATGGCCCAGCTGAAAGAGGTGCGAAGGCACTTAAATATTTCTGTGGAGGTGGATGCTTTCAAGGAAGGCCATCTCTATGAGCTGATGCTTCGCAAGGAGCTGGAGATCCTTAACGGCATTGCTTCTTCTCACAGCTTCTCCAAGACTTCTTCCTCAGCTTTGGCTGTTTGGATGAGGATGTGGATAGCTAGTGTTGAAGAAACTTATCAACATGTTGTTCTCTACAAAATTTATGGATAAATAAAATGTTTATTTTGATGATGCGTCATTTTTCTTCATTTCTGCATATAATGATCTGTGTAAAATTCATCAGTTGCAAACTTATGAGCAAACAAAGAATATTTGTGATAAGTAGACAAGTAAACTGTTTAAGAAACTAATTATCATAAATTTATTATGAACTGATATTATTTAATCGGTTGTTAATGAAAATTAAACTAGTGTCAGTTGATAGGGAACAACTGATAACTTAATAGCCCTCGGTATATGTGAAAGCCTCTTTAATTGATTTGAGACTCTTCAGCTTCTCCAATGTCTTTGTCCTATAAATAAGATGATAATGATTAGAGTGTAATGTAGTATTAGTGCAAAATATTCCAATATGTCCGATTCGGATACATGCAGCAATACTCATGTCCATGTGACTGAAAAATCAGCTCCTCGGTTAGCAGATATCAAAAGAAAAATGGAAAGATATGTCCTGCAGAAGGTGTTGACAACATGGGATAAAATTCATGAATTGAAGAGGGTTAGTGACAGTGGTGCTATTCCTACTCGTGCTCAGGAGACAAGAGCACTGAAGTATCTTGCACGTTTTGAAGTTAGGCATGTCAGAGATTTGGTTGAAGACGATTGTCTTTTGGAGGCGTTGTTGTGGAAGGAGTGGCATGTCGTTGATAAGATTTCGAAATCTAGAGCATTTGCTAGAGTTCGAATTTATGAATTAAATGATTGGGTTAGAGCATGGCTTGATTCAGTTTATGCCATTATATGTTCTGTAAACTGGAAACGTTGGTATGATTAATAAAGTGTTATTTTTTATTTGTTGTGTTCTTATTTTCTGCGTATTATTCTGTTAGTGAAGCAAAATTAATAATTTCTAAGACAAATCAATTAAACCAAGTATATTTCTAAAATAAGAGAACTTAACCTCGGGTAATGGTTTTGTGAAGATGTCAGCTGCTTGATGTTCAGTTGAAATATACTCTAGTCGAATATCCTTCTTCAATGCATGATCCCTGATAAAGTGATGCCTGACATCTATATGCTTGGTCCTTGAGTGAAGAACTGGATTATAAGTAATGGCAATCGTGCTTGTATTATCACAAAATATGGGTGATTCAGTTGACTTGATTCCATAATCCTTCAGTTGTTGCTGAATCCAAATCAGTTGTGCACAACAGCTACCAGCAGCAAGATATTCTGATTCAGTAGTTGATGTAGCTATAGATGTCTGTTTCTTGCTGAACCAAGAGATCAGTCTATCTCCTAAGAATTGACAAGATCCACTTGTACTTTTGCGATCAAGCTTACATCCTGCATAATCTGCATCTGAGTATCCAACTAAATTGAAGGTGGAGTCTTTGGAATACCATAATCCAACATTTTGTGTATCCTTAAGATATCTTAGAATTCTTTTGGCTGCTGAGAAATGTGATTGCTTAGTGTTTGCTTGAAATCTGGCACACATACAGACAGCAAAGACAATATCAGGGCGACTGGCTGTTAGGTATAGCAATGAGCCTATTAATCCTCTGTATAATGTCGCTTCTACTGATATTCCCCCTTCGTCAATGTCTAGCTTAACTGATGAGCTCATGGGTGTTGTTGCTGCTGAACATGATTCCATACCAAATTTCTTTAGCAGCTACTTTGTATATTTTGTTAGACTAATGAATATACCAGTTTCCAGTTGCTTCACTTGCAGTCCAAGAAAGAATGTCAGTTCACCCATCATACTCATTTCAAATTTATCCTGCATTAACTTAGCAAACTTTTCACACAATTTGGGGTTAGTTGACCCAAAAATTATATCATCAACATAAATTTGAACTAACAAGATATGATTATTTTTAGTAAATTTGAATAAGGTCTTATCAACTGATCCTACTGAAAAATCATGATCAGTTAGGAATTTTGAGAGAGTTTCGTACCAAGCTCTGGGAGCTTGTTTAAGACCATATAATGCTTTGTTTAAATAATATACGGATCAGGAAATTTGTGATTAATAAAACCTGGAGGTTGTTCGACATATACTTCTTCCTGTAACTGACCATTTAGAAATGCACTTTTCACATCCATCTGATAAACTTTGAAGTTTTTGTGGGATGCAAAAGCAAGAAATATTCTGATTGCTTCCAATCTTGCAACTGGAGCATACGTCTCATCATAGTCAATTCCTTCTTCTTGCCTATATCCCTGTGCTACTAGTCTTGCTTTGTTGCGTATAACTGATCCATCCTCGTTTAGCTTATTCCTGTAAACCCATTTCGTACCTATAATGGTTTTTGAAGTTGGTCTTGGAACTAAGTTCCAGAAGTTATTGTGAGTGAACTGATTTAGCTCTTCTTGCATAGCATTTACCCAGTTGGGATCAGCAAGAGCTTCATTAGTTTTCTTTGGTTCCAGTTGTGAGACAAAAGCTGAGTGAATAAATAAATTTAACATTTGATTACGAGTTCTTACAGAATCAGATGGATTTCCTATTACCAGATGAGGTGGATGTGATTTTTTCCATCTGTATTCTGTATTTGTTGCATCTGCAACTTCTTCAGTTGGCATCTGAGTGTGATTTTCAGTTTCAGTTGATGTCTCACCAGCTGGTATTTGAATGCTATCAGTTTCCCTTAATAACTGATTGTTGTCATTGACTTCATGCTCATTTAATTGGTCTAGAATCTCTGGTTCTGGTGTTTGGAAGATGTCTTGAATGTTATGACTTTCATCTCTATCATCATCGTCCAAGCTAATATCTGTCAATCGATCAGCTAGCTCAACTTGATCAGTTGGCTTGTTAGTTAGTTCATGTTCATCAAAATTAACATGCGCAAATTCTTCAACATTTAAAGTTTTCTTATTAAAGACTCTATAAGCTATACTAACTGATGAATATCCAAGGAAAATTCCTTCTGCAGATTTTGCATCAAATGCCTTTAAATAATTTTTACCATTATCATGAATGAAGCATTTACAGCCAAATATTTTAAAATAGGTGATTATACTTTGTCTTCCATGTCAGATCTCATATGGTGTTTTCATATGATTCTTATTAATCATCGATCTGTTCTGAGTATAGCATGCAGTGTTTACTGCCTCTGCCCAAAATCTTTGAGAAATCCCCGAATCAGCAAGCATTGTTCTAGCAGCTTCCTTTAGGGTCCGATTTCTTCTCTCAGCTACACCGTTTTGCTGAGGAGTTCTTGCTGCTGAGAGCTCATGCTTGATTCCAGCGTTTTCTAGAAAATTTGAAAGTGTTTGATTGATGAATTCAGTTCCTCGATCAGATCTGATTCGATCAATCCCAACTGATTTTTCATTTAAAAGTCTTTTGAAAAGTTTAATCAGTTGTGCAGCCGTATGGTCTTTGGATTTTAGAAATATAACCCAAGTAAATCTTGAAAAGTCATCTACGACCACCAGGGTGTATTTCATTCCCCCTAAGCTCATGACTGGAATTGGACCGAAGAGATCCATGTGCAATAGTTCTAAGCATCGGGATGAAGATTTACAGCCCTTGTTTTTGAAAGAAGATCGTACTTGTTTTCCATATTGACATGCTGAGCAAAGTTTTTCTTTTGAAAAATTTATTTTGGGCAGACCAGTTACAAGTTCATGTTTACTCAGATAAGCAATGGATTTAAAGTTCAAATGATTTAACCTTTTATGCCATAACAAGTTTTGAGATGAATTTGAAGCAATGAAGCAGACTGGTGCATGAGGCTGTTCATTCCAACTGACTTTATATGTGTTTCCACATCTTTTGTCAGTTAGTATGATTTCATCAGTTGATGTTTTAACTGAGCATGAGTTTTTATCAATTGTCGCATAATTGACTTATACTAATCAAGTTATACTTTAGATTTTCTACCAATAAAACATCTTTAATAGTAACGTTACCATGTATAATCTTACCCTTACCCACGGTTTTACCTTTGGAATTATCTCCGAAGCTGATGTTTGGACCACTATATTTGGTCAGTTGAGATAGCACATTTGCATCTCCTGTCATATGTCGTGAGCATCCGCTGTCCACATACCATATTGAATTTCTATCTGTTCCTGTTACCTGCAAGCACATACATAATATGATTTGGTACCCATATCTATTTGGGTCCACGATTTATTAGTCCCTTTGGAATCCATACTTGGATTAGTCTAACTGTCTTTCCAGTAGCTGTGTTCCACATTGTTCTTCTTGGCTTCTGTGTGTTAGGTGTGTGTTGTATAGATGACACAGTATGCATTTTGATTTGGTTCGACTGATTGTTTAGTCTGTATCTTTTCTGAACTGGTTTGGAGTTATAATAACTTGAGTAGTTATTTGAACGATTCCTTCCAAACATTTTTGATGACTGACCTACTGAATCAGTAGAGATTTTTGGACTGTAGCCAACTCCATGTCTTTTGCCCTTATACATATTCTCAATGGATTGTTTATTCATTTTGCTAGGCTTAAATTTTTCTTGATCTACTGTTGATCTGACAAATTGAATGTACTTTCCTTTGTTTGCTGTCAACAGTGGTTGTGTATCATTTGAAAACGTTTCTCCTTGATTACTGAATCCTAAACCAGTTTTGTCACAAACTGATTTTTGTGAGTTATGCATTTCATTTAATGCAGTAGAAGACTTATTCCAGGATTGAATAAGTTCAGTCTGTTTTGAATTTTCAAGGATCAATTTCTGGATCAGTGACTGATCTTTCTTTCTTTCTTCTTTCATTTCAGCAATTTCTCTTCTTAGACTCAACACATCAACTGACTCATCAGTTTTGGTTTTGTTGTCCATGGGATCATTTTGCTTTGATTTCATTTCCTCAAATGATGATGCAAGTTTCTGGTACTCATTTACCATATCATGCAATGTCAAGATGAGTTCTTCTCTTGTAAAGTCAATTGAACTAAAATCAAATACCTGGTGACTTGTCGATTCTGCTTCAGTATGATTTGCCATTAGGCATTTGACCTCCTCTTCATCACTTGAGCTATTTGAACTTTCTGGTTCTGATTCATCACTATCAGTTTCTGCCCATCTAGATTTGCTCTCTTCAGCTAGTAGAACTTCGTGTTTCTTTCTGTAGGTTTTCTTATCTTCTTTGGGCCTTCTTTTATGATCATATGGTTTCTTTCTTCTGTCAGTTGATCCTTGACTGTCTTTTTTAGGTTTAGGACAGTCTGCAATGTAATGACCTGTTTTGCCACAATTGTAGCAAGCATTTGTTTCTTCTTTTGGATTGTTTTTCTGGTATTGCTTCTGAAAGTTTCCTTGGTTCTTTCTCATGAACCTTCCGAACTTTTTGATGAATAATGACATTGCATCACTGCTTAATTGATCAGCAGATTTCTCAGTTGAACTGTTTGATTCAGTTCTGACAGCTGCTAAGGCAGTTGTAGTTGTGGGAGTAGATGATTCTCCTTCCCTGTTCTGCAATTCAAATTCATAAGCTTTTAAGTCAGCGAACAGTTCATGAATTTCGATCTGATTCAGGTCTTTTGATTCTCTCATAGCCATTGTTTTGACGTCCCATTCCTTTGGAAGACCTCTCATTATTTTCAATGCAACTTCTTTGTTAGTATGCATTTTTCCGAGTGCATTTAATTCATTTACAATACTGCTCACTCTTTCATCATACTCATTCATTGTCTCTCCAACCTTCATTTTGATATTGTCGAATTTCTGGACAGCAACAGATAGTTTGTTTTCTTTTGTTTGGTCGTTTCCTTCATACAACTGAATCAACTTCTCCCATATTTCTTTTGCTGTTTTGCACATCTTTATTTTGTTGAAGGTTGCTTTATCCAATGTTTTGTATAGAGTATCTTTGGCCACGTTGTCAAGGTTGGCTTTTCTCTTGTCCTCAGTCGTCCACTCTTCTCTAGGCTTCTGAATTCTCTGTGGTGCCCCTTCAGTTATAGCTATTGCCGTATTTGCTTTCAGAATCTTCATGGGTCCGTCTGTTATGACAAACCACATATCATCATCTTGTGCAGCTAAGTGAGCCTGCATTCTTATTTTCCAGTCATCAAATCTTCTCTTGAGAACATAGGAATTTTATTGAAAGAAGTCATTCTAACATATTTATAGATCAGAAGTATTCAAACAAACAAGATTCAACTGCTCTGATACCACTTGATATGATCGGTTATCACACTAAGAGTGTTTAGAAGGGGGGGTTGAATAAACACTCACACTTAAAATTGTTCTTTAAGAATATTTGAGTTCAGTTTAGTGACAAACTGAAGCTCGGAATCTTGTTGGTCAATAACAATCAGTTAAACTAGAGTAGTTGCGGAAAGTAACTGACTGAAAGATAGAATACAAAAACTGAAATAAATATGCAAGAGTTGTTTCTGGATGTTCGGAGAATTTAATTACTCCTACGTCCCCCTTCTATCACAAGGATAGGATATTCACTAAAAGACTTTGATCAAATACAACGCTTGTACAGACCCACTTCAGTTTGGACTTACAACTACCAAAACTGAAACTCTTAGTTATACACAATGTTTTCAGTACGTAACTGATATTTGCACAATTGAGTCTAACAACTTTTTAGAGAGTTCTAATAAGCTCAGATTGTAGCCTTGATTGCTACGAGTAATTCAAATGAGAGTGAGCTAAGATTTTTACAGAGTAACAGCAAGCTTAAGATTTGAATGATTGTCACTACTTCATTTGCAGTTCTTCAGTTATATTTATACTTCTTTTTCAACGGTAACTTTGATATGCATTTGAATTCTAGTATCCGTTGATTGCTTCTTCATCATTCCTTGGGCAATGTTCTCTTCATTGATTGTGATACGGGGTCTTAAATGCAATAGTGGAAACACATTGTTCTATGCTGTAGTGATCGAGGTGCGACACTCTTGTAATTCGTTTCTCTGCTTTGGTCTTTCCCGAGATGTCTTCAGTTGAGAAGCTTTTAAGACATTCTGTTTTTAACTGATCACTTTCAACTGATCATTTTACTTCGTATCATTGTGTCAAATGTCTTCAGTTGCCGAATATGCTTGTGCACATCAGTTGATTCATATTTTGTTAATTGATTGATTTACGTTTTGTCAAACTCCAGAATCTTGTTTCCAACAGTATCTGTTCTTCAATCCGGTTTTGATTATACGATGTCTACTATGTCAAGGACACCTTGTATCAATTATATCTGATTCTTTCACTATCATATTTTCAAATCATATAAAAAAACGTAAGAAACTTACATCTGTGTGAAGTTCTTGTGGAGAAGAGTACGGTACTGAACTCGGATTCAAAATCGGACGGGCGGATCTTTCGCAAATCAAATTCTAAACTTCACGGCAAAAGCTAAGGATTCTCTCGATTATTTGCTGTAATTCTGAAGTCCGAGGCAAAATGAAATAATATATATCTATATTATGTATGCTAAGAAACTTGGCTCACTCCTTTGTGCAGCACGTCTCGCGTATATGCGCGACCCTCCTCGGCGGATATGCGCGAGACATTCTGTCTCGGCGCTTATCTTCTCGGCAGCTCGCACATATGCGCGCACCATCTCCGTGCATATGCTCGAGTCCTCTGCCATACCCACACATATGTGCGTCCTATCCCCGTGCATATGTGCGAGGTTCTCTGCCTGTCTCGCGCATATGCATGCATCAGTGCAGCGCATATGCACGAGACCTTTGGTCCTCACACACAATATCTCACACGCACTCTCGAATCGTGCCCCGAAATGATCATTCTAATCACATCAAATCATAAATCAACAATCTCAGATTAACAGGATAAAAATCTCGAGCATTACATTTTTCCCCCCTTAAGATACGATTTCGTCCCCAAAATCACAGGCAATCAAATCAGATATATGAAGAAATGTATAATAGAAGCTGAATAGAAAACTCACATCAATGAAATAAATCTGGGAATCTCGGCCTCATATCTGATTTAGTCTCCCAGGTAGCTTCTTCAATGCCATGACAAGTCCACTGAACTTTCACAAGCGGAATAGTCTTTGTTCTGAGTTGTTTTCTTTACGATCGAGAATCTGGATCGGCTTCTTGAAGTAACTCAGTGTCTCGTGAAGTTCGGCCTCGTCGGGCTGAATAATATGTGAAGCATCGGCAATATACTTCCGCAATAACGATACATGAAAGACATCATGTATTCCAGATATAGAATGCGTTAATTCTAGTCGATAGGCACGATCTCCTATCTTCTCGATAGTCTCATATGGCCTAATTTAACGTGGAGACAACTTCCCTTTCTTGCCAAATCTGACCACGCCTCTGAAAGAAGAAATCTTCAAAAATACTATGTCTCCCGCCTCAAATACCAATGGTCTACGTCGAACATTGGCATATTTGTTTGGCCTGTCTATCTTGAGCTGTCTTCATTCTCTTCTGAATCAACTTCACTTTCTCTGTCATTTCTCGAATCATATCAGGTCCAACCTCAGGTACCTCAGAAATATCGTCCCAATATAGAGGGGATCTGCAATTCTCGCCGTACAACGCTTCAAACGTTGCCATCTCTATACTCATCTGATAGTTTGTTGTTGTACGAAAACTCACAAAGTGGCAACGAATCTTGCCAATTAGTGCCAAAATCTAGCACTACAGCTCTAAGCATATCCTCCAGTGTCTGGATAGTCCTCTCTGACTGTCCGTCAGTCTGAGGATGATATGCGGTACTCAGATGTAATTTCGTACCTAGAGCTTGCTGTAAACTGTGCCAAAAGTGCGAAGTAAACCGAGGATCACGGTCTGATATTATCGACTTTGGCACTCGGTGCAATCTGACCACTTCTCTGACATAGATCTCTGCCATCTGGTCATGTCGGTACGTCATCTTGTACGGAATAAAATATGCTAATTTGGTCAATCTGTTAATAACGACACAAATTGCATCGCAACCTCGGGAGGAATGCAGTAACTTCGTCATGAAGTGCATGAAAATGTGATCCCATTTCCATTCAGGAATAGATAAGCTCTGCAACAGACCTCCTGGTTTCTTTCTTTCCGCTTTTACCTGTTGAAAATTCAGAAATTGGGATACAAATTCAGTAATATCAGCTTTCATCTGTTTCCACCAAAAATGTTTCTCCAAATCATTGTACATCTTTCTGCCACCAGGATGAATACTGAATCGACTGCTATGCTCTTCTGACAATATCTGTCGTTTCAAATCTGAAACATCTGGCACAACAAGACGATTATTCACATATAACTCACTATCACGAACCAGATACTCGGATCGATGCCCTGCTCTGACCATCGCTATCGAGTTATGAACGTTTTGATCCACTTTCTGAGCCGCTTTAATTCTCAAAATCAGCTCTGGTTCGACTTGAACATAATATAATCTCAAGGGTTTACAATCTATTTCAAACACTAATCCAGACAAACAACAATATTCAATCAAATTTGAAACACCAATCGTCGATAAGGATAAAGAACATACCTTTCGACTTAGTGCATCAGCTGCTGTATTTGATTTCTCCGGATAGTATTTGATTTCACAATCAAAATCTTTCAATAAATCAAGTCATCTTCTTTGTCTCATATTCAACTCAGACTGTGAAAATAGATATTTCAGACTCTTGTGATCAGAATAAATCTCAAACTTCTCACCATATAGGTAATGTCACCATATCTTCAGTGCAAAAACAATGGCCGCCAATTCAAGATCATGAATTGGATAGCGAGACTCATGTGGCTTCAATTGTCTCGAGGCATAAGCAATCACATGTCCCCGCTGCATCAAATACAACCCAATCCTCTGTGAGAAGCATCACAATAAACAATAAAATCACCAGTACCTGACAGAATAGTCAACACCGGAGACTGGTTAACCTCTTCTTCAACTCTAAGAAACTGGACTCACACTCCTCTGACCAAACAAATGGTGCATTCTTCTCAGTCAACTGCGTAATCGGTTTAGCAATACTGGATAATTCTTTGATGAATCGTCAGTAATATCCTGCTAAACCCATAAAACTGCGTATCTCTGACACAGATGTCGATCTAGGCCAATTGATCACGACCTCAACTTTGTTGGGATCAACAGATATACCCTCTCCAGATATGATGTGACCCAAAAATACAACCTGTCTTAGCCAAAATTCACATTTCTTAAGCTTGGCATACAGTTTCTCAGTCCTCAGAGTTCTCAAAACAATTCTCAAATGTTCGGCATGATCATCAAATTCTTTGAATAAATCAAAATGTCATCAATGAAAATAATCACAAAATCATCGAGATACTTCTGAAATATACGGTTCATCAATCCCATAAATACAGCTGGAGCGTTCGTCGAACCAAACGGCATGACTATGAACTCATAATGGCCATACCTGGTTCTGAAAGCTGTTTTCGAGATATCAGAATCTCTGACTCTCAGCTGATGATATCCAGATCTCAAATCGATCTTGGAATAAACAGAAAAACCCTGCAACTGATCAAATAAATCATCGATACAAGGCAAAGGATATTTATTCTTTACCATAGCCTTTTTCAGTTGCCGGTAATCAATACAAAGCCTCATCGAACCGTCTTTCTTTCTGAAAAACAACACTGGAGCACCCCAAGGAGAAACACTCGGTCTGATGTACCTCTTGGCCATTAAATCTTATAACTGATCTTTCAATTCTTTCAATTCAATCGGTGTCATTCTGTATGGAGCTATAGAAATAGGAACTGCACCTGGTGCCAATTCAATGGTGAAGTCTATCTCTCGAACTGGAAGCAAACCCGGAATCACATCTGGGAAGACATCAGCAAACTCACATACCACTGGCAAGTCTGCCAATGATGGACTCGACTTCAGTACATCTACTGAATACACAAGGAATCCCTCTGCTCCTTTCTGTAATAATTGAGTCATAGATAACGCAGATATCAAAGGAATTCTAGCTCTAGAACCCTTACCGTAAAATTTCCATTCATCAGCCATATCAGGTCTGAATCGTACAATCTTATGGAAACAATCAACGGTCGCTCTGTACTTGGTCAGCATATCAATACCAATAATACAGTCAAAATCAGACAACCCAAGTACAATACAATCTAACTCAATCTCATACCCGTCATACTGTAGCATACAATGGTTAACAGAATTCACTGAAATCAAACATGTCCCCAAAGGAGAAGAGACAGATACTACAGCAGATAATGGATCCATAGGCAATGCATGAATCAATACAAATTGTTCAGAAATAAATGTATGAGAAGCACCCGTATCAATCAATACGTTAGTAGGGTAATCCACAAGGAGAACAGCTACCTGCAAAAACATCATCTGATGCTTCTGGAGCATGTTCTTCAGTCAAAGCAAACACTTTGGCCTGATGTGTCAGAGGCTGGCTAACAGTCTGGCTTCCTCCTGGCCTCGGTTGTGACTGAGTAGGTGTGGGCTGGAATGAGTGAACAACAAATGATCGTCTATCAGGCTATGCCACTGATCCAGATGATTCGGCTCCCTGAGATCTCTGGACTTATCTGTGGACAAACTCTAGCAAAATGTCCTGGCTGTTGGCAGATGTTGCAACTACCAAACACACCTCGGCATTGTTCTGTGGGATGTCTTCCTCCACAAGTTCCGCAATAAACTCCTGTATAACTCTGGGTGTGACTAGTCTGTCGTGAGCCACTGGAACTAGATGAACTACTTCCAGACCTCTTAAACTGTTTCCTTCGGATTTTCAGATTATCTTTCTTCTCATTGTTGCTACTATCACTATCAAATCTGAGAGGGTGTTGCTGGAACTGAACTAGAGGTTGTTGCTGTTCCTGTGGTTCTATAGGTATCTCTGTCACATCCATCGTATTAGTTGAGATACTACCCTGTTCTGGGATTTTTTGAGGATGCATATTTGATTATCACAATGGTTAGTAATCAAATCTGACAAATCTATCTCAGTCATCCTCTGATAATCTTACCTCTGATCAAGAATCGGTTCTGATTCATTCTAAAATAATACATATTACCAATCAAATAAGGTAATCAGGTAAACATGTATTAAAGTAGTAAAACATAATAGCACAATAACAGCAGGAAAGAAAACTCAATCTACCCCGCTCACTAGCTTCTATCTAAGGCAAAGGAACCTACAGTTCTGGAACATACTGCTCTGATACCACCTGCTGTGGGGACCTGGACGCTAATTCATTTTTTAATCATCTTTAGGAATAATTGGATCAATTAAATAAACTAGTTCTAAATTTTAAAAAAAAATACAAGTGCGGAACATTATAAAATCAGTCTGATATACATGTCAAAAATAAAAGTACCAGTCTTGTACAATTACATTAAAATCAAACTAGGGTTCAACTACTAAACATCAAGTGTTGAAACCTATTCTACTTCTGGGTCCGAATCTCCATGCTAAAGTATAATCTCTAATCATCGTCTTGACCCTGATCTTGTTCCACCTGTTGTCATGCACACTTACAAACACAACAACAGCCGGATAACTCCGGGGAGAATAATATTCCCAGTACAAAAACGTATACATGCAATCATATAAAAGCATATAATAAAGCATAACAATCATCAATAACATGTATCAATCTGAAACATGAAATGATATAAAACTGTAACTCAAACTCATATCTATGACTCGACTCTGATCTAGTCTAGTCTAGGGATCCCGGTTCCCGGACTTTGGCACCCTATATCGAATCTTAGCAATAGAAGTCGATCTACTTCTAAGCAACATCGATATAAACCGAACATCCAATGTCTTGGCACTTCCGCCAAAGACTAGGCACATCCTCCTTTGACTCGTTCTCGGTATCTATCTTCTATTCTCTGCTTTTCTTCTATAAGTCAATAGAATAAGCATATACAATCAAGTAATACAAAGGTATTAAAACAATAACAAACAAGTATGTGGTTTTGGGAAACTCAAGTCAAATCTAACTCGAGTCGATCTCCCGGTTAACTTTGATTTATACATTTCTTTCGTTGGGTTCTAGCTCTGATCTGTCTTCGAAATATTCAATACCAATCTGGCATAACATATTCGAGGAATAAAATATCAACATATACCCCAATCAATACCAGATATAATTAGAACTCAGTCTAATTCTGTTTCGACGGCATAACATCACAATATTGAAATACCGGTAATACAAAATCAGTATATACCAATCCCAATAACTCATAATCAATCGATAAAAATAATTTGATACCAAATTTGTATAATCTCAATCATATCAACTCTGAAAAATCATAAAAATTTCATACGGTATCTGTTCTTCAATCCGATTTCGATTATACGATGTCTACTATGTCAAGATCACCATATATCAATTATATCTGATTTCTTCAATATCTTATTTTCAAAGCATATCAAAAACATAGGAAATTTACATTTGTGTGAAGTTCTTGTGGAGAGGTGTACGGTACAGAACTCGGATTTAAAATCGGACGGGCGGATCTTTCGCAAATCAAATTCTAAACTTCACGGCAAAAGCTATGGATTCTCTCGATTCTTTGCTATAATTCTGGAGTCTGAGGCAAAATGAAATAATATATCTATATCATGCATGCCAAGAAACGTGACTCACTCCTTTGTGCAGCACGTCTCGCGCATATGCGCGACCCTCCTCGGTGCATATGCGCGAGACATTCTGTCTCGACGCTTATCTTCTCCGCAGCTCGCGCATTTGCGCGCACCATATCCGCGCATATGCGCGAGGTCCTCTGCCATATCCGCGCATATGCGCGTCCTGTCCCTGCGCATATGCGTGAGGTTCTCTACCTGTCTCGCGCATATGCGCGCATCGGTGCCGCGCATATGCACGAGACCTTCGGTCCCCGCGCACAATATCTCACACGCACTCTCGAATCGTGCCCCGGAATGATAATTCTAATTGCATCAAATCATAAATCAATAATATCAGATTAACAGGATAATAGTAATCTCCTGTAGACGATAGTAATCTCCTGTAGACGAGGAGAAACCTGTTTAGCCACTGATCGTAGCTAAACTCACAGCACACATAAACTTGAAAGAGAAAATATTACAAATATTTTGAAGAAAAACAAAGAGGTTGATTGATGCCTTTATCTTCCTTCTGCGTGCTTATTTATAGAATCCCCTGACGGATTTGTATTTCGGACTTCAAATTCTTGCTATAACTTGATGCCTTCCAGCTGTGGTTGGACCTATCTGGTGGAGTGGTTGGATGATCCCTCCACTTTTCTTGATTTGTCCTCTTCTAGATCATTAATCTAGAAATAACTTGTTCTTCAGCTTTTATTTTTTTTGCAGAAATAGTATATGCGTCTGAATTATATCAGCCGAAATTTCTTTTCCTGCTACCTTTAGAAGTTGTTATAGATCTCTAAGATTTTCCAGCTTCTTTCTTTTTTCCTCAAGGCGTCTTTTAAAAACCTTCAGATATGTGAAATACATTTTCTTTAGGTTTCGAATTTTTCTTATGTGTTTCTTTTACCCTGTTGTAACTTCTTTTTGTAGATGATTTCCTGGGGTTAAAGTTTCTTGTCTGTTTATTAGATTTCCTTTTTCTTTAAAGATAGAGAATCCAATGGTCTTTTGTCCTTTACCACCGATTATCGGTGGTCCTTGTATTCCACTCACATGGTGGTCTTTCCTTTTGTTAGTGGGATAGTCACATGTCCACTTTAGCTTTTTCAGGGGAATCTTTGGCTTTCTGTGTCCCCGAGGAAAACGTGATTGTGGTCCTTCCTCACTTGTACTGGTATCGGTAAAGTTTTTTCGATCAGATCTCGGCTTGAATCCTTTACCAAACTCTGGTTTTTTCTGGTTTTGACATTCTGGGCAGATGCTCTCCGACCATCTTCCCACATGTGCCATGTTGCAAAATTTCCGGCGAGTCTCTTCGCTTGCCGGCAGCTTGCTATTCCATAGAAGATTTCTTTTCTTTTCGAATAGATCTTCTGCAAAACTTATGGGTTTTCATGTCATAGTATTTAACACGAATGATCCGTTTACCGAATTATGATAAAACTTAAGCGGAAACTTGAATTTGTCCATCTCAGTAAGACAGACCCATAGACTCCATACTATTCTAGAAGAAATGTCGTCTTCAATTATTGAAGCAACAAGGGGTGTTTCTTCTGACAGAGGATCCTTGATAAATTTCTGGACATTTGAATATGGCCTCCTTAACTTGATAAAATGAAGAGCCTCATGAGAGCCTTTTCCTGTCGATTCTGGAGCTGTACTAAAGAAGTATAGTTCCATAATGTCTCCTATGGACAAATAATCTTTATTCGCCCAAGTTTCATGAACAGCTTCCTGGATTCATTTGGGTAATCCTGAAATTTCTGGGAAGCTGGGTGATGTGGTATAAATTGAGGAAAGAGCCCCGAATTCATATCATGCTTTGACCTCCTTTGGATATGAATTTGGTTTCATCCATACCCTAGGATATTTTCCTAAAATATCAACCATGTTAGTAGCTGGGTTAATGCCTACCCTTGTTTTTAGTTTCTCCCAGTTTTGTAGGTAAACCTGAAATGGAGAAATTGCAGCTTCATTAATATCAACCTTAGATTTACCCTTGTCAGTATTAGGTCTAAGGTTGATCTTTCACTCTTCAATCCCCGAGGTGAAGGGTTGGCTTGAGGACTCGAGATAATGATCTAGAGTCTCAATTTTTTTTTCAGCCGACTCAACTGGAAATGATCCTGACTTAACACTTGTGCAAGGGATATTTGAATCCTTGCTCCAGGTATAGAGTCATGTACTCGAAAACTCTCCATTTGGGAAACCAGTGGCTTCTCAATGCCTTGGAGGATATTCCTTTGCATTACAGACCATAACTGAGTACAAGACTGTAAACATCCTGTGATTTGCTCATAGACAACTCTCTTATCGGCTTGTTGTAGTCTTCTCGCAACTTCTGCATTTAAGACCAGCTTGTTAAACTCGTTTTGAAGCATTTCAAAGTGTTCCCTCAAATGCCTCTGCATCTTGATGATGGCATCGATATCACCGCTTATCCATCTCTTGTTAAAAAATCTGCAAGAATATTTTCATGAGATTTAATTATCACAATATCAAAAATATAATTCTAACATAGTGCTTGCCATCTTATAATCTGGCCTTATCAGGTTTAGATTCAATTCTATTCCTTAAGAAAGCTTTCATCTCTGTATTATCAACTTTCAAAGTAAACTTCTTTGCAAGTAGAAATAATGACCATTTTTCAAAAGTCCATTTTTACTACATATAATTCTTTTTTATTGATATGTCATCTTATGGCTTCTGCATCCGAGAATAGTCCACTGCAATATCTACATGGCTCTTCTCCCTCTGGAGTGATCTTTGTTGATACTGTCGCTCACCAATGATCACTGACATCCGTATATAATACCAGATCATCTTCATATTGAGGAATAGCCATTTTTGGAAGATTTTTACAAATCTCCTTTAGTTGACTAAGTCTTTGTTTGTGTTCTTTTATCCATATAAATTTTTCATCATTTTCCTAGTAATGGACTGAACACTTTCCTGTGTTTTTCTAGGTTTTTAATAAACATTCTAGCTAAATTAACAGCTCTTAGAAAACTCTGAAGTTGTTTATTTTCTTTTAACTCGTTTGAAAAATTTTGCACCTTTTTTACTATATGATCTTGCGAAATTATTCCAGACTCATCCATTTCTATTTCGAGGAATTCAATCTTTCTTGTGGCAATGACTGTTTTTTTTCCTGATAGAACCAGTACTTCCTTTTTACAAACATCAGAGAAAATCTCTAAATGCTTAATATGTTCTTCCATATGTTTAGATGCGATCGACACATCGTCAATATAGACAAACATAAATTTGAAATAATCTTTAAATAGATTATCCATTTTCCTTTGAAATATATGTGGTGAATTAGTCAATCTCAATGGTAATACCTCCCAGATATAGTGTCCTTGTGGTGTGGAGAAATCTGTGAATTTCTTGCTTTCTTCCTCCATTCGAATCTGATAAAAACCAGACTTACAATCAAATTTTGAGAATATCTTTGCATTGCGTATGCAATTGATTAAATGTTCTCTGCTAGGTATAAAATACCCATCAAACTCCAGAATCTTATTAATCTCTTGATAATTAATAACCACTATGGGTTTGTTCTTTTTATTTCATCATGATTTCTTACAAGAATCATGGCCTTCTGTATGGTGATATTCCTGCTTTGATCAAACCAAGATTCAAATGTTCCTTGATTATAATTTGTATATCCCTTTGATCAATTATGTTCATTGGGATAGGCTTTGCAATGGACAAATTCATACTCTTTGCCTTCCTTAATTTTAAGGCAAGCTTTGAGATGATTTTTGTCCCACTATGCCAAAGGATCTTCATTGTAATTTTCTTTGATCATTTTCTTGACATCTTCCAATGATACCTTAGATTCAAACTCAACCTCATTATTATGTAGAGCTATCTTAAGGAATTCTATTTCTTCACGTTGGAGCTCTTTATCTGCTCTTAGCTGGAGCATTGTTTCTCCAAACCGTCTAGAATCCTTCATTTTTGGGTTCAGAAGTTTTCCTTCATCACCACGCTTGCTGCGGAATTGGATTGGAAATTTTCTGTAAAATGCCTCTCTTAGTCTTTGGACTATGATATTGTGATCACAAGGTGTTGTGAACACTAATCTTCTAGTCTCATTTTCTTGCGTATAGTTCTTGAACATTTGTAGGAAATTATTTCCTAGCAGAATGTCAGCTCATGTATCATGAAAATAAATTGGTGGTGTTTTTACCTTGTACCAAGGTGTTTGTCCAATACCTCCAATTATAATTTCAGTCATCTTAATCCTTTGCATAAGATTAAGATTCTTCTAGAGAAATCTCATCCAGCAAGATTTGGTAGTTCTTCTTACGAATTATTTGGAAAAACTCCTCTTTTTGCTGTATAGATTCCAGCACCTAAATCATTATAAGCAACAAAATATTTTGCCTTATATTGTTCATATATCATCCCTACTGAATGTATATCGAGAATGAGCTTGTGGTCATTGAATTTTACACATCCTATCATCTGCTATAAACTCCATTCCATACTCTAGATGTTTCCAAGGTTTATGTTCTCGAGAAACACTATTCCAAAAACCAGTCGATCTGATACTTCCATGGAATTCCTTTGACATGAACTTCCAATTCTCCAATATTGATCATTCCTTAGTAAGTTCCTATCATAGGTTGTTCCAAATAGTATATGGTATTACTAGGATATTGATTCCTTTGTTTCGTAATATCAAATACTATTTCTACTTCCTTCCACCCTTCTGGACATCCTAAGCTTTCCTATGGTAGGAAAGCTATTTGGCTCCTGTTGGTTTCTTGGACATGTGTTTTTCCCCATCTGTAACTTGTAATTCTATCTCCCTGAACAGATAGCCTTCATGATTCCAATCTAAGACTTTGATTTCTTTGTAGAATCGGTTTGTCTTGTATTTGGATATATGTTTCCTGTATTAAAGGAAATTAAACTCTTTCCGGATAAATTACCTGAGCAAATTTTCCAAATATCTCAGGTATTTCAATAAACTCATTTATAATAAACAACTCTGAATGATGTGTATTAGATAGAGCGTATGAATTTGATAGGTAATAGAATATGGTCTATTACCTTCTTTCATCAGCCTTTTTTCATTGAAATTTTGGTGCAATGTCAAGGCTCGACTGAAATCTCAATCGTCCAGGGTGTAGGCAATTCTCGGATAGATTACTCCTATAATCTTGTCTGCACAGAGATTTCGTGAGATAGTTTCCAGTATCGAACTCTTGTAAATTCCTCATTCTTTTATCGCATATAGCAATATCAATGGGTGAATCTATACCTTCTTTAAAAGTAGCTTTTATCATAATTTAGATTGCTCCAATATGAATTCAGGACATAGTCCTTGCTACTTCTATCATGAGTTTTTGTAATTCCTCCTTAATTTCTTCGGAAGAATTAATTAGGGGTGTCAATCGGGTCGAGTGGGTCGGGTTTCGGGTCAACCCGCAAATTTTTTTTATTTTTTTTTCAACTCAAACCCAACCCGAACTCGAAGCAACCCGAAAACCCCCAACCCGAACACGAACCCGTCTAACCCTACTCAACCCGTCTAATCCGCTTAACCCGAATTTTATTTATTTTTTTAAAAAATAAATGAAAAAAATTCGAAAAAATAATTATAATATTTTAATTTAAACACATAATAACAAAATTTGTGATTTAAATTTGAAAGTTTAATTCTAGAAAATTAAAGTATATTTAATAAATCAAATAAACAATTGTTAAAAAAATTAAAAAAATACAAAATAAATATTAAATCATGAAAATTTATCATATAAATATACAATCAATTTTGTTAAAACATACAATATATAAAAATATAGGTAATATTTTCAAAAAAAAAAAGCTTTCGAGTCAACCCGCTACCCAACCCGACCCAATCCCAAACCCGTCTAACCTGGCACTAATCCGAACCCACCCGAACCCGAACCCGAAAAACCCCAACCCAAACCTGATTTTTTTCGTGTTGGGTCGTGTCGGGTTGACGGGTCGTGTTGCATTTTGACACCCCTAGAATTAATTGCATCTCCGTTCTATTTCCTGTAAGTTCCATCGAGATTGTCATTTCCTTTCTAGAAACTTTATAGATTAGATGATGCTTTCTGTTTCTTAGGCCAAGACTTCCTAAGAACTTCTTTACCTGTCTTGCAGAGAATCCTTGATATCTCTGTAGACTAAGGTTTTCTCTCATAGTACTTTGGACTATATTATGAGATATTGTTGTCTGGCTAAAGAAACCATACAAGTCCTCATGTGTTTCGTATCGAAACACCTCGTCTTCAGTCAGATTCTGATTCTGTTCCATCAGATTCTCCCTGACTCAAGACTTCTTCTTCTTCATATATACTTTCATCTGAGGCAATATCCTCAAATTGGTATACTTGAATAAGATCTTGGTAATAAACTTCTTATTCAATATTCGGGTTTGGATCGAAACGTTTAATACCTCTTTTTTCATTTTATGGATAGTTGGTCGAGATATGACCTCTTGCTTCCACATGTCCAGCAATTACAATCTTTAAAACTTTCATTAGCTCGATTATGAGCTATTCTAAAATTTTCTTTGTAGGTGTTCTTCCTGTGTTTCGAGAAGTACTCGATACTTGGGATGATATCCTACTTCTTTGTCCAGATTTATAAGATCTGGCTTTTTGTCTAGACCAAACTGTTTTTGGTTTCCAAGAACTACTTCCACTTCGAGCATAAATATGAGTCCTAAAACTTTTCCTCTTATGCTTCTGTGGTTTACTTCCAATAATTGTTGGAAGATCATTTTCTTTACAACACAAAGGAGTTCTTTTATTGATATCCCCTTAAGCGTTTGTAATTCTTTTGTAATGCTGCCATATGACACCATTCTGCCAATTTTCCTTTGAGAAAAAGGATCTTCGTGCCAATGTATCTGGATTTCCAGGGACATATTTCCTTATGAGCATTTCTCTCAAGTGACTCGGCATTTTAACGAAGAAAAACTGCATAGCTATATTTTCTTCAGCCCCTGAATTCCATCTATATTTATTAAATAACATAATATATTCATCCACTAAACATATTGCATATAATTCAAGACTATACAGAGCTTGAATATATTTCTTACTCTTCTCTGTATCTTGAATGTTAAAATAGTCTACCCTTATAAATTGTGCTTTAAATAGGGTAGCCATTTTTCCAGCTATCTCACTAAGAGATTCTCCAGCTATGAATGACTCTTTGGTTTCCAATGAAGTCATGTCCCAAGCAATTTTAACTGATCCCATAAGACTCATTTATAAGAGTTTAATGAATCCTTCTCTATTGAGATCTAGTGTTCATGCGACGATTCTCATAACAGATGTCTAATCGTCTATGAGATCTTCTCTGTTTTTGAATTCTAGTATATCAATGTTAAGAATAACCCCATAAGGATGTATAGATTCTAAAACAGTTTTCCCATAGGGTGTTTGGTGCAAGAATTTGATTTCTTCTTGTCTTGTTTTTCGTTGGGTGTGATTCTCCACCAGTATAGAAATCGGGTTGAGATTCTCTCATATTTATATTCTGAGATCCCACACTTTCTCTTGATGGTTCTTGAGAAGATGACCAGGCTATAGAAGGTGGTTCACCTCCCGTTGTGCTCATCTTTAGATCTACTACTTTGAGATTTGCAAAAGATTCTGCAAGTTCTTGTAAATCCTCTAGATCAATCCTTTCTAAAGTTGTCATCAAATTAATTTCTATTCTGAGACAGATTTAATTTTTTCTTCTTCAGTCAAAGTTTTTTGCACAACTTTTGCCTTCTCTTGTTGATGTAACAAAGGTTCAGTTCCAAAGGATGGTGGTAACCTTCCTTTTGAAGTTCTCTTACTAGGACTTTGTTCTAGTATTTGAATTATTGTTTGAATATCCTTTAATATTCCAAGAATTTCTTCTTGGTTTTCAAGGATTTTTCCACCTTTTTTTGGTACATAATACAACATATTGCTATAATTTTGTACCGTTTTTTGAATTTCTCTAAGATCTCCCGAGAGTTTAGAGGAACCCGGTACTATTTCTAAGAACATGTTGTTTTGAATCATAATTTACCTTAGATTCTGATAAGTTTCTTCTTGATATCTAACCTTGGTTAGATCTTCTTGTTGCAAATATTCCAGAGTTCTGGAATAATTCATATAAATAAATAATCTCGAACCTGGGTTCGGATTCATGTTAATTGAGAAAATTCTCCTCCTCAAACATTTAATTACTTAATAATAATAAATTTGTATGTTGAAATAATTTTACCTCAGTTCTGATACCATTTTCGGCCAGAAAATCAATCACTTGAATATGAGGGTGTTTTTGTCACGTTTTGGGTTTTTAGGGAGTTTGGGCAAAGTTTTGAAGATAGGATAGAGTTGAGTTTGAGTTTGGGGATTTAATACCAATTTTCTCTTTATTTAATGCACACAAAGTATTAATTATAATAAATAATTTTTTTGACTTATTTCAATAAATTAACATTTAAAATTACACAGCGTTAACAAGAACCTTACCCCTCACAACTCTTGATGAATCACTTGTTTAAATGCGTCTCTCTTCGATGCTCAACGAGTTTAGGAGAATTTGTTGAGTCATATTCCTTCAAAGAAGCAAAGCACTTTGTTGTGTACTATGTTGTCGACAATTGAAAACATATATTTTATTAACTCTCAATAATAGAGTCCAACCAGAATTCTTAATGCTAGAATGCTATAAAGACTTTTGATTATGAACCATCATGACATCAGGACTCTTCTTTTATCATCTATTTTATCCTGTCAAAATTTTATGTATATATTTTCAACTTTTGAATAAATAATACAAGATATGATAATTAATTAATTAACAATTCAAGTATTCTAGACCATTTAGAATATTCTTTGGTATCTTGACAACTAGTAATCAACTGCTACTAATTAATATTTAACTAGCAAATCATAAATTTACTAAGTGACTTAATCACAATATTGATCGACGATCATGTATCAGTGATGTGACAAGGTTGCAAATTTAGTTATTATGGCAAAAAGTGAGAATTTGGAAGATCAAAATTTTTTAATGATTCATTTTTAGTAGCTACCAATTTTGGGACTCCTTAACTGAAACAGAGAATTGCACTCTCATCACTTATTTAGCAGTCAAGCTAACTTCCGTAACTTTAAAAAATGAAATTAACTTATAAACACCTTTATAAGTAATATGTTTGATCTCAATCAAATTACAGTCACCAAATTCAACTACTTGAATTTGATTATCTTAACGGGAACACAAAATCTAATATTTGTGTAACTCTTAATGGTTCTTGGATACAACTAGCCATGAGTTGACAACTTCATGTGATTCCGGACATCACTTGTTCTTATTTCAGCTTACCCTAACTAGCCTCATTCTTTCATGAACCCACTGATAAAAAAAAGGTCAAAACTCAAGTTGAATGCACTAATTAGATCATGGTAAGAGCTTCTATTAACATCACCTCATTATCCCCTATGTATTGATAATATTGCTTGGAAGAACTAGTAAGTAATGGTTAGCATACAGTACCACCCCTTCAAATCATATATCCCGGTCGAATATGTAACCATTGATATATCGAGAGTTGTAAATGAATTCGATAATGATATGATGTATATTTCAGTAATCGTAGCGGCAACGTACGTACAACTAAGGTAACACATTTCAATATTGCACATGTCTTTCGGTTGATCAACTAAGGTAACACATTTCAACCTTTTATCCTTGTTTTTTGGGTCTGAATCGACTAAGAACGATTTTAGAATAAACAGTAAACTTCCTAGTGAATTTCATGATATACGTTGATAGATAGACTTCATGGTACTATAATATATTTAAGGGCTTTATCTATGCTGATTGCATGTGTGTATATATATAAAATAAATGTCATTATTGGATAAAACATAAAATATTATTAGAATAAAGATTGTTTTAAATAGGAGTTAATAAAGTCCCTTGACTCATTAGACACCTACTTGAACAAAAAAAAAAAAAGATAATGGCAACAGAATTAGCGACAGACATGTCATTCTGTCGCCAATTAAAACTTTAGTTTGTAGTGTAGATTAAAGTCACCACTGATGGTATATTGATGAAAAGTCACCTTTTCTATCAACATTTTATTCTTGGGTGTTTTAGTTAGTTGATCAAGAGAAAGGGTCAATGTACACAGCTTTAGAAATAATTTTCGAATATGAATTAAATTGCCTCAAAAATTATTTCTCACATTAACATGGCATCAAGAGCAAGGTTCCGACTCTTCTTCTTTGCAGAGCAGATCACTTGTTAATTGAATACTTAGTTAAGGAAACATTCATAAGCTTTCTTCAAGATCATAAGCTGCAAATTAAAGAAAAAGTGATGGGAAGAAATTACTGTAAGAATCACAACTGCTTAAATCATAAAAATGGTGCTTGTTGGGATTTTAAAAATGACCTACAGAAAATGATCAATAAGAGAATTCTAAAATTCCTTGAGTAAAAGAGACAATGACTGTGGATGAAGATCTTTTTCCTCTAGTAGCCAATGTTAATGTCAATAGCACTGATTTGCGTGTCAACGAAAGAAAGAGGAATGCAATTGTAGACAAATCCATCATGTTGAGAGGTGTTGCTGCGAATTTGATTGAGCATCATGTGCTAACTTTTGGAAGATATTTAAAGAAGTTTTGTTCTTGTAATGACCCGTATCCTTATTTTGAATTAAGTATTAATTAAGAGATGACTAAAAAGCTGTTAATTAAGCATTACTAAGGAATTGATAATTCGGGATTAACCTGTTGGCCATAGAAATTGGACCACCAATCTACTTCAAATTGCATTATCCAGAGAAATCCAACTAAACGAATGAGATTATAACACATGGCATATAAGATTGATTTTGGATATTTTGAACTAATCTGAATGCAGCCTATAAATGGAAGCTGATTTCATTTTTTTCCTAAACTATTTTCCTTTAGCTACTCTCTTTCGAATACTAGTCGTATATCTTAGGTTTTCTAGTTAGTTTCTATGATTGTTTAGTGTCAGGAAGCATCGGAGTCAGTTTCAACTCAAGGAGGGGTCGGTGAACCAGGAAATGCAGATCAAGATATCATCAGTGGGCCGACGACAGATGCATGTATAATTCTAAAGTCTTAAATAGTGATTTAAGGAGAATTAGGAAGAACTTTGAAGCATGTTTGGTAATTCAGGATTTTGTTTCATAAAGATTTCATTATGTTGGTATTGTCTAGGTTCAGAAGAGTAAATTTTCTGTCGGGTTGTTTTAGTGAGGTACATGATATATTGAAATAGATATCCAAACATAGCATACTCACTTGTATGCTGTATATTTATCGGTTTCATGATACATGTTTTACTGTTTTGTCATGTTATGCATGACATATCACATTGGGCCTGATATCTTTTGAGTTATACCTCGTTGTTGGGGCTGCTAAGCCCTATCGAAGAAAACAAACTCAAGTGAAGGTATTGGAGGATTTTTTATGTGAGGAAGACGATCAGTGGCATATGTTAGTGAAATGATAAATGGATCAGCTCTGAATTTCCCAATATACAACAAAGAGTTATACTAATTTTTCAGGTCTCTAGAGAGTTGGCAGTATTACCTTAGGCCTAAATGATGCAATGATGGATGCTCCTAAGAATGCGTACCAATTAGAGTGCTGGAAGGACCAATTACATGGGGTCGAATCAAGAAGTTCAAGGAAGCTCTTCAATGACTTTTGTCGAGCTACCAACAAAGGCCTTTTAATTTGTCGTCAAAGCTCTAAGGGTCCGAGGAGCACGGAAATCAAATTGGAGCTAATTACAATGTCATTGAAGCGCTAAGAAACCAAGAAGAAAGCATCCATCTGTGCCCTCGAGCAAAAAGTAGAGCGCCCCAGCGCACATCTGCACAACCAGGCCGCCCCAATGCTAACTAAGGCGTGATCCAGCAGGCCTTTCTGCACGCTCCAGCGTGTTCCGCTCTGCGATAAGTATAGACTCTCAGAATTTGGCAGCAAATTAGTTAATTAACCTGATGTGACCATGAAAATCAATCACCAAAGAAGACGTGGGATTCATTAGAGTTGTCGAAAGGACAAATCACAAGAGTATAGATGAAGAGATTTAGCATTTCATGGACACATGACAATTAATCAAGAAGTGCCTACAAGAAAGATTCTAAGCCTTGGAGGATTTGGCATTGATAAGAACGAATCATATAGCTCTTTGAGGACTTTATTTTATCGTATTCGTGCTTATCTGACATTTTTGTTCCGATTTTATGCTTAAATCGTCATATTTTTTATTGTTTGTAGGCTTGACCAAAATATGTAAAAAGTTTAATTTTGGAGATAAGGTCAAAGAGTTCAATGCCAAATAGGAAAGATTTCCGAGAATGAAGGAAATAATTGATGAATAACTTTTCATATCATCCAAGAATTCTTATGATAAGATCGAGGAAATTTTGTGATCTTGGAATAAATTTGGGCTAGAATGTGATTTCTATAACATTTGAAGTTCCTAATATGATGGAAGAAGAAGAAAAACAGAAGAGGTACTGGAGCAAGGCGTGATCATGTCTTGTGTCTGCTTCACTCATGCCTTGAAAAATAGAAGAGGTTTTGGAATAAGACATGATTACGCCTTATGAAACGTCCACTACTCGTTTTCTTAAACGTACTAGAAAGTTTTTTTTCTCATTAATCTCCATAATTCAAAATATACATATATATATATATATATATATATATAAATACTTTAAAAATACCTTGTACCATTTTCAAAATAAAACAACCAACTAACATTTGAAACTCAAAGGACATAGTTCAAATCGTAAAATCGTCAGGCATTTTACCAATCCTAAAAACATTATTTGAAAAGTATAGCCCATACTATAACCTCTCAAAAACCACTGAAACATAATCCCAGTCATAAAAATATCTTTAACATAACTTAAAATCATAAATCATAAACTAGTGTGAAAAACTAGCGTCGGTCCTCAGGTTATGTGCATCTTCAATCCAGTCAGATCTGAAAGGGGATCAGTTACGGTGTCCGGATGCGCAACGGAATTTTTAAAAATCATATTTTACAAGAAAGAAAACTGAGCACCCTACCATAGTGTGTAGAAAATACGAAAAACACGAAATGACATTCATAGGATGTTTTAAGATTTTTACCTATCAACCTCAAAAGATTGATGATGGCTCCAACTAAGTTGTAAACAACTTAGCTCTTGAATAGTTGACCCTCTACAAGCTTTCCTTGCTCTTGGACTCCTTAATTAGGTCCACCACCAACTAGGAAGATCCCCTCTAATTTTGCACTAGAAAAATTAGAGGATTTTTCTTTTGAGAAGTGTAGGCTTTCCTCAACAATTGAAGAACAAAAATTGGCATAGTTTTTGTTGGATAGTTTCGGCCATATGGTGGGAGGAGAGAAGGAAGAATAACTTTTTGGTGTTTGAAAAAGTTAAAGTAAGCATGTGCATGTCATGCCTTGTTTATTGAAAATGTTCTCCTAACTCTTCACCTCCTCAAGAATATTATTTGGAGTTGTAACATTTACAAAGCCCATGGACTTTTATTTAAATATCTCAAACACATTTGAGATCAATTAAATCTTTACTTGATTTTACTCAAGCACACTAATTGAATACTTATTTCCTATTGGGCTCTACAAGACCCACTATTATTTAATTAATTCAACAGTTAAATTAATTTAAATATTTGGACTCTACTAGGCCCACTAGTGTTTAATTAATTCAACAATTGAATTAATTTAATTTAGTCCATAATAATATTTATAAAAATCACAATTTTCAAATACATTATTTATTTGGCCAACTAATTTAGGAACACTTCCACAAATTAAAAGTCACATTCCCCTTATAGAAGTCATACTTCAAATTTTCCTTGTACTTATAAACTCCTTTATAAGCCGTTCAACACATTAAACTAATTTTACTTCTCAACGGGATCTAAAAAGTTAGCACTTGTGTGATCCTTAATAATTCAATGATATAACTAGCAGTGAGTTCACATCTCTATGTGATTCGGGACTAAACATGTCCTTATATGAGCATACCTCAATTGTTCCATTCTTACTTATCAACTCCTTGATAATAAGAACATCAGAACTCAAGTCTGATAGCACCCAACCAATCATGTTAACCGCCTAGCAGCATCGCTTACATGATTTCATAGATATCAAATGATAGTGCCTGCAAGAACCATTCTATTATGGCAAGCGTACAGTACGGTCCCTTCATCTCATATATCCCGACCGATTCGAAAACTATTGATATATCGAGGGCTGTCAATGAATCGATACTATGTGTCATGTCGTAATTGCATCGATGGTGTAATATGAAACCCCTTTCATAATTAACCCCAACACTCTGATCAAAGATTTCAAACTACATACACATAGGATATCCATACCCGAAGGTAAGCGGTGAATCCCCGATTACAATGCATCGACTCTTATATGTTTCGACAAAACACCCAACCTTGCCACCTGATGACCCCATAAGAATCGATAAACAAGTCAAAGTGCAATGGTAGCATATGTAGTCTCAATGTTATCCCGGGTCATAAGGACTAATGGTGTACAACCATAAACTAGGACATTTCCACTCAATAAGTGAGAATCACTTGGAAAGTCCTTTATGGAGGGTTGTTCAGTGCACTCTACAAGGAGCTCCTATCTGCATGCTCGGACAACACAATGTCCCCTACCAATGAAACATGGTACTCACATTGCAGATACTATTCTCAAGCTCGAGGGGGCTTTATCCTTTTTAGCGGCGGCTGAATCGGCTAGGAACTGTTTTGAATATATAGTATTCCAAATATGAGTTTCATGATACTTATCATATGAGAATCTCATATTTTTTCTACTATTTGTATATTAAAGGACTTTATCTATGCAACTAGCAAGGGTATACAGATAAAGATGTGCCAAAACAATAAATTCAAATATTAATAACATAAAAATTGTTTATACATAGATTTCAACATGAACCCTCGGCCAACACTTGGCTCGACGGACACCTACTCTAACAAGATCAACTATCAAGACCTCCATTAACATTATTATCATAATCACCTGGATCAATAACACATAGTGAGCCTAAAGATTCAACACACCATAATCAAGATAACAACATAATTTGTATGCAGATCACATACAACAATAAAAAATACATGTACTTAAAATATCGTTTTCATTAAGATACATAAACTTTAAACATGAAAATTTTCGTAAACATATTCATGATGCATAAACTTTAAATAAAAACATTTTCATAATGATGCATCATCTTTAAACATAAACATTTTCATAAACATTTTCGTAAACTTTTTCATAAACTTTTTCATAAACTTTTTCATAAACGTATTCATATCATCATAAACATATTCATACTCGTATCCATATTCGTATTCATATCGACATATTCATATTCGTTTTCGTATCCATATCAACGTATTCATATTCATATCCATATTAACATATCCATATTCATATTCGTTTTCTGTTGAATTCAGATCGTGATTGTGACTCGTATTTGTATTGGAAGATGGATCCATCTATATAAAACCACAGTACTGGGCGGCGGGGACATCAGCGATACTCTCACCCGTCAACTGAGCCTTGGCCAATGTATTAACATATTAACGTATTTGTATCCATGGAAACACGATCGTCGGGCTCCCACTGGGACCTTAACCCTCACGATATCTCCAACATATCATCGTATTATTCACAATCCCTTCACTTTCTTCAACGTTTCATATTTTCATCACTTTATAAAAATTAAACATGCATATAATGTTTTTCTTTTAAACCAAGCATACAACATGTCTTTTATTGTTTTCGTTTAATCATAAAACTAATAAAATTTAAAATACTAAATCACAAAATATTAAATCATATACATTTAAAATAACATTTTGACATATTAAATCATAACAATTCCATAAACATAAACATTTTAACATATTAAATCCATAACAATTCCATAAACATTTAAAATCAACATTTTAACATATAAAAATCCATAACATTTTGGCATATTAAATCATAAAAACATCCATAAACATTTAAAACAATCATATTAGCATATAAAACATCATTCAGGATATTGTCATGATATTTACTAATTTTCGGGTGTAAAATTACCGTTTTACCCATAGATGTAAAATTTCACTTTTTAGACATTTTCCTAATTCCGACGACTCTAGACCCTCCCAAACAATTATTTAGGCTTGCAATAATTTTTTCATATTTTTATTTAGCTTAAATCGAGTACTTTTAAATTAATCTTAAAAGTAGCGTATTAATGAGTTTTAATCCCGAATTAAACCAAACTTTAATATAAAACTCCCATATTTAAAACTTAGAATTTTTATATTATTTTATCTCTCGTGAACCACGACTCCCCGTGAGCCATGTTTCGATTTTATTTTTAAAAACAAATCCCCAAGCTTCGAGCCAAGTCATCCTCGAGCCTTCTTGTTATTCTCTCGAGCCAAGTTCGAGCCAACATGAGCGAACCTCGAGCCAAGGCCCCTATGGACAATACTGGACCCTTAGAACCCTTAGGAACCAACCCAGTCCCCGCCCCAAAACCGAACCACACAAGCTGATGCATGAAGTGGCCGAGACTCCCTTTGTGCGTGGACTCCGAGTTTGTGTGCCTAGGACTATAGCCATCGACCCAGCCCTTGAACCAGCCTCTTGTGCACCAACCTAGGACCCTAAGGAGCCACCCTAGGCTAGCTCTGAGCCCCCTGGCCGAGCCCCTTAGCCTTTGCGCGTCTGCTGCACAAAACATGACAGCATGGGCTTCTCTCGGGTGGGAGTCATAGCTCGATAGGACTCCTCCCCAGCCCTTGACTCGAGTCCTAGCATGGCTAGGACTCCTTCCTACACTCATACAGACCCTATCTAGCCCTGTTCCCTAGCCAAGACCAAGCCAGCCACAATCCCATGAAACCGAGCCCAACATACACCATGACAGAATTTTTGGTTCCAGCTTGATCGTTTCTTGATGTGCAGCGTTTTGTGTGTGTAATTAGGACTCTAAACTCGGGTAAAACATTGCTTGATCATGTCCTAATCATGACAGCCCCTTGAAAAACATAAAAACATGATTTTGGAACCACAATTCAAGAGTTTAATACACATATAAGCATAGTTACGAAAATATCAAGTTGTCTGCCTTGATTGTTTTCAAAACTTGTTCAAATAAATATTATGGTGTGATAGATGTTTGAGGGAAAGAAATATGACGTGCCTTTGCGTGTTTAACGAATGAATTCTCCTTGACGATTGCGAAGAACGACGACGAACAACCTTGGCTTGAATCTCCCTTGAAGCTTTCGAATTTTTTCTTGATTAATTTTAGGTGTGTGCCATGTTGAATTGTTGCAAAGGAGAGTTTGAAAGTGTAGGGGAAAGTGGGCGTGGGGTTTGAAGGGTTATGGGGTAGTTTAGTATCTTATATACTTAATTAATCCACCAAAAAAGCTTAGGCCCATTGGCAAACTTAATAGGCCCATTTAGCCCATTAGTATTTAATTAAATTATTTTGCTTAGAAAATTTTATGCATTTATTAGCCGGGTTGCCAATGCATTTGCATTTTTGTTGAAAATCCAACACCAATAAAAATTACGTCACAGCGTATAAAATCACCTCAAAACTCCTTATTTTCAAATTTAAGAAAAAGCATCACCCTTAATTTAAATAATCATAAACAATTATTTAATAAAAACTTTTTCTATTTTTCAGTCATCAGTGTTTGTTCCTCGATCGCAACTCGAATAATCCTTAAAAATACATTTTGATGCAACCATGTAGAAAAATATATTTTAAACATGTCAATATGCACAACATAATTAATTTATGCAATTAAAATATTTAATTGAAATACACAAGGAATTTAATAACTTGTCTGCATGTAGTTCGCGTGGACCTTCAAATTTTCGGGACATTACAATCTCCCCCCTTTAAATTGAATTTCGTCTCCGAAATTCGCTTAACCTTGATAACCAAAAGTTAGACTTAATTCTAGTATCCCAAAAATCCACGCTTTCGTTACACTCCTCTAATAAAAACTTAAGTTTTAGAATTTCCTTACGGCTCCTTGATTTCAATTAAATTTACATTATATATCCTCGTTTGCGAAATTCAACTTACAACGTTCCATGGTGACCTAGTTCCATTTTCTATAACCTGAAATTTAAATTTTTCATACAATTCCCAATATTAAAAGATGGCTGACCATACTTATCGTATATTACTTTCCTTATTTTATACCCAAAATGTTGGTCAACTTATCATATTTTAACATTAAAATCTCAAATGCATCCGCTAACACTTAAATTTTCAAGCCTAATATCGATTCATTCTTAAAAACCCTTGATTAAAATTCCCTGTAATATCATAACCAAGATATTCCAATGTTCTGAATATTCTTAAAATTCTAAATCATAAAAAATTCAAAATCATAAAAAATTCTTACCATATAACCCATTCAATTCTCCCTTATTGTCAAATTAGTTCTCAAATTCCTTAACAATTGCAAATTAATTCTTAATTTCCTAAAAAATTACCCAATTGGTCCTTAATTCCCAAATTCCACAATTAACCCATAACTTCTTGGCATTCTTAATTCCCTTCTATAGGTTTCACATAACATAAATTTCGATAGTTTTAAATCCAAAAATCAATTCTCATAACCAATATTACTTTTCATCAAAACTTAAAATCCTAATTTATACATTTTCTTACTTCCAAAGATCATCGCAGTCTTCGAATCGTTAATCCTTATGTAAAATTCCCAAAATTAACTCAACTAGTACCCATAAGCCAAAAATATTTTCTTAGAAAAATCTACATGTCCCAAAATCATTCATAATCTTCACGATTATCTTATGACCCAAAAAGTAGAACGTCAATATTAAAACACAAAAATCAACATAGTCTAATTCCACCACAAAGCCAACATGTGTTGAAATTATATAATTTCGTATTTCATATTGTATCATGTAAAGAAATTCTAAAGCATATAAAACATATATCCTCATAATGCTATTAAACATGTGACATAAACATATGATTCATGTACTTATGCAGGTATCATCATATAAATCATATAAATCATTTAAACTTACAAATTTGAGGCTTGATGACTGAGCTTCCCGGCATTGATGGTGGTTCAATCCTTTACAGGAACCATTGCTCTGATACCAACTGAAACGTCCACTACTCGTTTTCTTAAAACATAATAGAAATTTTTTTTCCTTACTCTCCATAATTCAAAATATACATATATAGAAATATTTTAAAAATACCTTGTACCATTTTCAAAATAAAACAACCAACTAACATTTGAAACTCAAAAGACATAGTTCAAATTGTAAAATCGTCATATATTTTACCAAACCTAAAAAAATTATTTGAAAATTATAGCCCATACTATAACCACTCAAAAACCACTAAAACATAATCGCAGTCATAAAAATATCTTTAATATAACTTAAAATCATAAATCATAAACTAGTGCAAAAAACTAGCGTCGGTCCTCGGGTTATGTGCACCTTCAGTGAAACGTCCTGATCTTTTTATTGCTTTTAAAAGTACTAGAATTTGTTTTTAAACAATTCGGCCAACTCATAGAACAAATGAAAATATTTTTATAAAATATTTTACCCTTTTAAACTAAAATACCAACCATCTAGCATTTTAAAAATTAAGTGCAATAGTCATAAAAATAAAATCGTCTACTGTTTTACCAAACTTAAAAGCAATAATTTGAAAAGTATAGCCCATACTAAACTCTCAAAAATCCCTCAAAAGCATAAATAAATAGTCTTAAAATCTTTAAATGAAATCATAAAGCGTAATGCGGAAAATGTAGCGCTGGTCCTCGGGTTGTGTGCGCCATCAGTCCAGTAGTATCACTCATCAAGACCTCCCTCAGAACCACCTGCATCCATAACACCTAGTGAGTCGAAAGACTCAACACACCATAATCTTTATAACGAGTAATACATAATACAGTCAACGTATAACGGTGAAAAATACTTTTAAGTAAAAATAACATTTCATGATATGCATAAACTTTAACATTTCCTCAACATGACATAAAATCCTTTAACATGATCATAAACATTTTTCCTTTTCCTTTAACCTTTGTTGAATTCAGATCGTTAATTGTGACTTTCCTCAACATGACATGACATGACGATGGATCCATCTACATAAAACCACAGTACTGGGCGGCGGGGATATCAGCGACACTCTCACCGGTCAACTGAGCCTTGGCTAACATGATCGAATAGAAATACGAACGTCGGGGCTCCATTTGGGCTTCTCCCTCACGACATTCCCATTTTTACCTCAAACCTCATAACCTCATGTTCGTAATAATGGAAACACGATCGTCGGACTCCCACTGGGACCATCACCCTCACGACATCGCCATTATTAACGAACTAGTCACAATCACTTCACTTCCTTCAACGTATTTCATTCACATCACTTTATAAAAATCATGCATAACCTTTTTCATTTTGAAACCAAGCATGCAACATGTATTTTAAATGTCTTCTTAAAAATCGTAAAAATCCTTTAGACATTTAAAAATCATAATTAAATCATGAGAAATTCATAAACATTCCAAAATAATCATAATATCATAAAAACAGCATTTAGGGCACTGCCATGACCTTTACTAATTTCCCGGTGCAAAAAGACCGTTTTACCCCTGGGATCGACATTTTACGTTTTCGACTTTTTCTTGATTTCATGACTCTAAATGTCCCAAATAATTATTTAAGCTTACTTGAATTTTTTCATAATTTTATTTGGCTTAAATGTTAGACTTTTTCAATTATCTTTTCTTAATTGTTTTAACGGTGTTTTAATCCCGAAAAATACCAAACTTTAATATAAAATTCCTAAATTATAAATTTAGTCTTTTTATATTATTTTAGCCCTTATGGACCACGACTCGACCCCCATAAGCCGTTTTCCATTTTTTTTCTTCTTTTTAAAACCCTAAATACACCTAAACTTCGACCCCGAGCCAACTTTTGATTTCGCGAGTTACCCCCGAACCAAGCCAAGCCAAAACGTGCCCAACATCCCATAGTACCCTACTGGACTCTAGGTTTGCCAAGAAACCTATCTAAACTTCAAAAACGTGCAGCCCAAAACTCCCTTAAGCTTGGCCGAGAGTTTCACCTAGGAGGGACTCTACGTTATGGAGCTTGTGGCTCCAGCCAATGCCCCAACCCTTGGACCCAACCCATGTGCGCTTACTTAGGACCCTAGGGAATCCTTATAACACAGCCCATGACCCCCGGACCAAGCCCCTCACCTCCTGGACACCTATCCTCTCCCACGCTCATGTAGTGCGTTTCTCGGGTGGGAGTCCTAGCATGGCTAGGACTCCTTCCCCCTTCCTTATCGTGAGTCCTAGAATGGCTAGGACTCTCGCCCTGACCCATGACAGGCCCTGACCGAGCCTTGGCTCAAGACAAAACCCTGGTCGACCCATCTCTCGTGAACATACGCTTGCGATCATGCACAGAATTTGCACCAGCAGGTTTCCCTCGATTATGTACTGTTTAGGGTGTGGTTCTAGGACTCTAACTCATGTAAAAACTTGGCTTGAATATGTCCTAATCATGGCAGCCCTTTGAAGCACATAAAAACGTGATTTAGGAATCAAAAACTTTGCTTAACAATTCATATGATTATTAAAAACGAAAATACATAAAAGTGACACTTGTTTTCATGTTTTTCATGCATAAATGAATACTATGATGTAACGGATGAGAGAAGGAGATTAAGGCGTGCCTTTGCGTAGATTACGCTCGAATATCCGTTGACGACGAAGAACGGGAGACGCCTTGGCTAACTTTATTCTTGATCCTCTCGATTTTTCCCTTGGCTGTGATGTGTAAGTGTGCTGCTGTGTGTTATTTGAGAGGGTGGAGAGTTTTCGGAATAAAATATAGGGTGGCCGATGGTTAGAGTGCAAAGTAGACTAGGTTTTGCAAATTTTTTACACTTTAAATACTAATTAATTTACTAAGTAGGCTTTAGGCCTATTAAGCCACAAAATTCAAGCCAATTAGCTTTAATTAGGATTAATAAAATTTTAACCAAAGTTTTGATTAATTAAGCATGTGAATTTATTAGCCGGGTTGCCGAAAAGTTCGAATTTTAGTTGAAAAACCAACACCGATAAAATTCGTGTCACGGCGTATAAAATCACCTCAAAACCCCTTTATTTTCAAAAGATACTAAAAAGCATCGACCTTCTTTTAAAAAATTAAAAATAATTATTTAATTAAAATATTTTACATTTTCTTCCGCCCTCGGTCCCCGTTCCTTGATCGTCACTTGAATATCCCTAAAATACCATTTTATGCATGATGACAATAAAATCATAGTTAACAAATAAACATGTATGTCACATAATTAATTAGCAATTAAAATAAATTAATTACTCATTTTCCCTAAATTCCTAGATTCACATGCAGTTGGATTACGTCGTCTAATTTTGGACCTTACAATTCCTCCCCCCTTTAAATAAAATTTCGTCTTCGAAATAAGACTTACCGAATAAATTTGGATAGCGACCCTTCAAGTCCCTCTCGGTTTCCCAAGTAGCTTCCTCTTCCGAGTGATTCAGCCACTTGACCTTGACCATTGGAATGACTTTGTTTCGCAATCGTCTTTCTTGTCTAGCCAAAATCTGGACAGGTCTTTCCTCATAAGACATATTTGGAGTTAGTTGGAGAGGTTCATAATTAAGCACATGTGACGGATTCGACATGTACTTCCGCAGCATCGAAATGTGGAACACATTGTGAACTCCAGAAAGTGCGGGTGGCAATGCCACTCTATAAGCTAGTGTCCCAATCCTCTCCAAAATCTCGAACGGACCTATAAATCTTGGACTAAGCTTGCCTTTCTTGCCAAAGCGCATAACACCCTTCATGGGTGCTATCTTTACAAACACGTGGTCGCCCATGATAAACATAAAAATTGTACATTAATTAAATGTTTTATAATATAAATATATAGTTTTTGTTTTATTAAATTTTTAAATATTATATGTTTTATAATAAATTGAATAAAATATAAGTTGTTGTGTAATTATAAGTTTTTACTATTTTTACAGGTTCGATAAAACAAGAATAACCTTGGCGTTGCAAATGGGATTAAGATGATTCTTGGACCTGTAGAAAGTTGATGTTAATATCTACAATATTGGTGGCAAGCATGAGATAAAAATCCTCTCACAATTGGGATCAAATTAAGCAACAATTAAAGTTACCGAAGGAGTGGCAGTTTTACCATGCTCTAGTATTTTGACCATATCTCTCAAACTACTTGGTCAAATATTCTGAAAAAAATACCACAACTAGACAACTCAATTATCCACATGTTTCATTTTATGTGAAGAAGAAAATTCGGAGAAGATGCTTGTCAAAAGTGATGTGCAATATAATATTAATTTCTTGGAACACCAATGAAGACTTATGTGTAAAAAATAATATTTTATTTGTGGTTGTCTCCCCAAATTTGGCTATAAATAGGGGTGCATTGTAATGTATTGAGATACCCCTCATTCTATGAACAAATCTTTGAGTTCATAATATTTCTCTCTATATTTTTCTTTTATTTCTTCATTTAAATATAATTAGCATGTTAATTTCATATTCAAAGTTTTACACTTTGAATAATGAATAGCTAACTTCCTAAAGTTGAGATGATAAGGTGAAGCTCTTGGCATGATAATAAGGTTATTATAAGGTAAGAATCTATGTTTTATATTATTTAATCATTATTTATTGTTTATGTTATATTTATTTCTTTAAGCATTTTTATACCCTACTTATAAGTGGGAGTTTTGATTTATTGTTGCTATATGTTACACTAAATTCTTGGAACCATTTAAATGTTAGTTTGGTATTACCAACCATTTAAAATGGATGCCTTGAGTTATTATATATAAATATATTATAATATTAAATTCTTGGAACCATTTAAATGTTAGTTTGGTTTTACCAACCATTTAACTTGGATTCCTTGATTTATTATATATGAATATATTATAGTATTAATTTATTGGTACCATTTAAATGTTTGTTTGGTTTTACCAACCATTTAAAGTGGGAACCTTGATTTAGTGTTTACAAATATATATAGCACAATAAATACTTGACCACATTTATAAGTTTTGGTATATATTATGTACTTATAAGATTATAATTTATAACATAATATAAATATGATTATTTAATATATTGGAACCATTTTATTAAGTGGATTTCAATATTGTTCGTTAATGTTAACTTTATTAAAATACCAAGAGTGGATCCTTTAATCTCAACTACTTAAATTTAAATTTGAACAATTAAAATTTACCCATTAAAGATTCAATTAAAATTAAAAAGAAACAAAAACAAAAACAAAAAGACATTGTAGTGGACTTGTAATTACCTTAGCTTCCCTGTGGATACGATATTCGGACTCACCGAATTATACTACTTGTGGACAACCTGCTCTTGGGAGTGCAACAATCAAAGTCGCAACAAGTTTTTGGCGCCGTTGCCGGGGAAGTATAATTTAATTTCAAGTCTATTTAATATTGTTTAAAGTTTATTTTTCTTTTTATTGCTTTTGTGTTTTTTTTTTTTTTTTTTCTTTTTGTTTTGCATTTGCATGAGCATTTGGTCACGTACACTTAGTGGTCGACTCATTCGAAATAACCCTTTATTTTTACAAAACATGGCGGAAGAACCCATCCAAGAAAATGAAGATGAAATTCAATCTCAACATGATCATGATAGACGAAGAACACTTAGAGATCACATGAATCCTACACGTACTAGTGCACCTTCATGTCTAGTTTTTCCCCCTGATGCATCTCATTTCAATTTTAAGCCTGGTATTATCCAACTTTTACCCAACTTTCATGGCTTAGATTCTGAAAATCCATACATGCATTTACGAGAGTTTGAAGAAGTGTGCAACACATATAATGATCTAAATTGTAGCATGAACACCATTCGCCTTAAGCTTTTTCCTTTTTCTTTAAAAGATAAAGCTAAAACTTGGCTACAAAATCTTAGATCGGGATCCATTCGAACTTGGGATGAATTGCAACAACAATTTTTGAAAAAGTTTTTTCCATCTCATAGAACAAATTCTTTCAAAAGGCAAATCATCACTTTCACTCAAAAACAAGGAGAAACTTTTTATCAGTGTTGGGATAGATACAAAGAATTGCTTAATCTTTGTCCACATCATGGTTTTGAAATTTGGAGAGTTGTTTCTCAATTTTATGAAGGCTTAACACCTAAAGATAGGCAAATGGTTGAATTTATGTGTAATGGAACATTTGAAGATAAAGATCCGAACGAGGCAATTGAGTATCTCGATTCATTAGCTGAAAATGCTCAAAATTGGGACACTATAGGTACAATCGAACCATCAAACAAGATTCAATCTCCTACATCTGGTGGAGGTATGTACACTCTCAAAGATGAACATGATCTTCAAGCTAGATTTACCTCTTTGGCAAGAAAAGTTGAGGCACTTGAATTGAAAAAGAATGGTCAATTAAAATCTGTTCAAGAAATTGTGTGTCACATCTGTGATACAAGTGATCATTTTACAAAAGATTGTCCCACTTTGCCCTCTTTTAAAGAATGTCTCCATGAGCAAGCCAATGTTTTGAACAATTTCAAAAGGCCAAATTTTGAACCATTTTCTCAAAATTACAATCCAGGTTGGCGAAATCATCCAAATTTTAGTTGGAGGAATGATAATGCTGCACAATTTCCGCAACCACATTTTCAAAATCAACAAAATTTTCAAAATTATGCACCTTATGTTCCTCCGCCGAAAAGAAATTTGGAAGATACATTGAATTCTTTCATTGCAAAGCAAGAGTCTATCAATACTCAAACTGCTCAAACCATGACAGACTTGAAAGATACTCTTGCTAAATTTGCATCTGCACTTAATGTTCATGAAAAAGGTAAATTTCCTTCACAACCTCTGCCTAATCCCAAGGATCATCATACACAAATTGGAACTTCTGGAACTCAACCGATGGATCAGGTAAAATCTGTTATTACCCTTCGAAGTGGTAAGGTTGTGGAAAAATCCATTCTTGAACCTTGTGAAGATGATGATAAATCAACTCCAAAGGGTAAGGAAGTGGAACCCATAACTTGCGAAGAGGAGGTTCAACAGACAGTGTCACCACCATTCCCTCATGCATTGAAAAATACAAAAAAATCAAATTTGAATTCTGATATATATGATATTTTTAAACAAGTAAAAGTTAATATTCCTTTATTAGATGCAATAAAACAGGTACCATCATATGCCAAATTTTTGAAAGACTTGTGCACTGTGAAAAGAAAATTGAATGTGAAAAAGAAAGCATTTTTAGCCGAACAAGTAAGTGCAATCATTCAAAATAATAATGCTTTGAAATACAAAGACCCTGGTTGTCCTACTATTTCGTGTATTATTGGAGAACGAAAGATTAAAAAAGCCTTGCTTGACCTTGGAGCTAGTGTGAATTTACTTCCATATTCAGTTTATCAAGAACTCAATCTAGGCGAGTTAAAACCTACTTCGGTAACACTTTTACTTGCTGATAGATCTGTTAAAGTGCCAAGAGGTATGGTAGAAGACGTGTTGGTCCAAGTTGATAACTTTGTATATCCTGTCGATTTCATAGTTTTAGATACACAACCTATTGAAGCTTGTAATGCAATTCCTGTAATTTTAGGTCGTCCATTTTTAGCAACTTCTAATGCTCTTATAAATTGCAGGAATGGAATAATGAAGTTGTCATTTGGTAACATGACCTTGGAGCTCAATGTTTTTAATCTTTGTAAGCAACCACATGACAAAGGAGATGAAAGTGAAGATGAAAATCTTATTGAAACTCTTGTGGAAGAAAACATTCAAGAAGGGAGTACTCGTGATCAATTAGATATTTGTTCAATTGAAACTGTTAAAGAAAATATTGAAATTGATCTTGACGATTTTTTCAGGTATCACTCGTTACCAGGATCAGAGAAAGAATTTGATGAAAAATATGAGAACAAAGACGAACCACCAGTATTGGAGTTAAAACCCTTGCCAGAAGAATTGAAGTATGCATTTCTTGGAGAAGATGAAACATATCCGGTGGTAATTTCTTCCAAACTCTCAAGTAATCAAGAAGGTAAATTAGTTGATATGCTTAAAAGACATAAAAATGCAATTGGTTGGACACTAAAAGATCTTAAGGGCATTAATCCACTAATTTGCACACACAAAATTCACTTAGAAGAAAATGCAAAAACATCTCAACAACCACAAAGGAGATTAAATCCACACATGAAAGATGTTGTGAAAACTGAAGTTCTCAAACTACTTGATGTTGGAATTATCTACCCTATTTCAGATAGTAAGTGGGTAAGCCCAACACAAGTAGTTCCAAAAAAATCTGGCATCACAGTGATAAAAAATGAAAAAGGTGAATTGTTAACAAGTCGAGTCCCATCTAGTTGGCGGATGTGTATTGATTATAGAAAATTAAATGACGCCACTAGAAAAGATCATTTTCCATTACCATTTTTGGATCAAATTTTAGAAAGAGTAGCAGGTCATCCCTACTACTGTTTTCTTGACGGATATTCAGGCTATTATCAAATTCCCATTGCACTCGAAGATCAAGAAAAAACTACATTCACATGTCCTTTTGGAACATTTGCATTCAGAAGGATGCCATTTGGTTTATGCAATGCCCCAGCAACATTTCAAAGATGTATGCTAAGCATTTTCTGCGACATGGTTGAAAATTGTTTGGAAATTTTTATGGATGATTTAACTGTTTTTGGGAATACATTTGATAATTGTCTTGAAAATTTGGAAAAAGTTTTAAAAAGATGCGAGGAAAAAGGTCTTATTTTAAATTGGGAAAAATGTCATTACATGATTACTTCTGGAATTGTTTTGGGACATGTCGTGTCATCTCATGGAATTGAAGTCGATAAAGCAAAAGTTGATGTCATTGCCAATTTACCCCCTCCAAAAACCATTAAAGAAATTCGCTCATTTTTGGGACATGCTGGATTTTATAGGAGGTTTATAAAGGACTTTAGTTTAATCTCTAAACCCATTTGTAACCTCTTAACAAAAGACAGTGCATTTGAGTGGACTCAAGAATGTCAAAATGCTTTTGATAAAATCATTCGACATTTAACATCAGCTCCTATCATGCAACCTCCTGATTGGTCTTTACCATTTGAAATCATGTGCGATGCGAGTGATTATGCAGTCGGTGCAGTATTGGGTCAAAGAAGAAACGGTAAGCCTTATGTGATATATTATGCAAGTAGAACTTTAAACAATGCTCAAATGAATTACTCCACAACTGAAAAAGAGCTACTTGCTGTAATATTTGCATTAGATAAATTTCGTTCTTATTTGATTGGATCAACAACTATCGTGTTTACTGATCATTCTGCTATTAGATATTTGTTGACCAAACAGGATGCAAAGCCACGACTGATACGATGGATTTTGTTGCTCCAAGAATTTGACATTGTAATCAAAGATAAAAAAGGAACCGAGAATGTCGTAGCCGATCATTTATCGAGACTAGTAACAGGATCATCTTTTGAAATGACACCAATTAACGATAATTTTCCTGATGAACATCTATTTTCAGTTACTACTACACCTTGGTTTGCTAACATAGTAAATTTTCTTGTGACAGGAAAAATGCCACCGCAATGGAGTTCCCAAGATAAAAGAAAATTTTTGAATGAGGTAAAAAACTTTTATTGGGATGATCCGTATCTGTTCAAGTATTGTCCGGATCAAATTTTTCGACGTTGCATACCCGACAATGAGGTAAGTAGTGTCATTAAATTTTGTCATTCAGAAGCATGCGGGGGACATTTTTCTTCAAAGAAAACAGCTGCAAAAATCTTGCAGTGTGGATTTTATTGGCCCACTTTGTTTAAAGACACCCACGAAATCTGCAAGATCTGTGAAAATTGTCAAAAATTGGGTGCGATTTCAAAAAGAAACATGATGCCTTTGAATCCTATCATTGAAATTGAAATATTTGATTGTTGGGGAATAGATTTTATGGGACCTTTTCCACCGTCGTTTGGATACTTGTATATTTTAGTTGCAGTTGATTATGTTTCCAAATGGATAGAGGCAATTCCATGTCGAACAAATGATCATAAAATCGTCATCAAATTTTTGAAAGAAAATATTTTTAGTAGATTCGGAATTCCTCGAGCTATGATAAGTGATGGGGGAACTCACTTTGTTAATAAACCATTTGCTTCATTAATGAAAAAATATGGTATTACTCACAAAGTAACAACTCCTTATCATCCTCAAACAAATGGACAAGTTGAATTAGCTAATAGGGAGATAAAGCAAATTTTGGAAAAAACTGTTAACTCAAATAGAAAAGACTGGTCTCTGCGACTTAATGATGCACTGTGGGCATATCGAACAGCTTTTAAAACATCATTGAGTATGTCTCCCTATAGGTTGGTTTATGGAAAACATTGTCATTTGCCTGTGGAATTGGAACATAAAGCTTATTGGGCGATAAAAACTTTAAATTCAAGCATGGATGATGCCAACAAATTGCGTAAATTGCAACTTAATGAACTTGATGAACTCAGAAATGATGCGTATGAGAATTCAAGGATTTATAAAGCAAAAATCAAATCATTTCATGATAAAACAATTCTTAGAAAATCTTTTGAGATTGGTAAAAAAGTTTTGCTTTATAATTCTCGACTTCACATATTCCCAGGAAAATTACGATCAAGATGGACAGGCCCATATGTTATAAAGCATGTGTATCCTTATGGAGCTGTGGATATTGAAAATCCTAAAAATGGTGATGTTTTTAAAGTGAATGGACAAAGGCTTAAACCATTTTTGGAAAATGAAATCTTTCAAGAAGAGTTTATTTCCCTTTCTGATCCTTGATTTTTTTTTGTGTTGCATTTGATTATTGTTTGTTTTTATTTCAGGTTTTCTTAATCTTTTTATTTTCCCGGTTAAATGGCGGATAACGGTACTCCGTGACTCTCATAGTCGGTTAAATCAGTTTCCCACAATTGCTGATACAAAAATTTAAAAAAAAAAAATCATTTCTTTTCTTTTCAAAATGGATGAAATTCTCTCAAAAATTTGTAAATATTTTCCCTCTGTTTCTGAAAATGTTCTAAGAAAAATTTATGCAGGAAGGTGTGAAAGATTGAGATTACTAATGCAAAAAAGAATTCCAGAAGATATTCGTCTTGTAATAGAAGCTAAGGTCCGATTAGGAGGAGAAGTTCCACAATCATTGCTTATTCGGTATTTGCCTGGATTAGGAAAAAGCACTTATGCGAAAAAACGAAGGGCCAAAAGTTTAGGGGTTTGTCATAAGTGTGCAAGATGGACTTGTGACAAACGATGCAGATCTTTGGGATGTGTTTCCAATAACAGAGAAGATAAAATTGATTTCATTAAGAATGGGCTGAGTAAGGAGTCTTTAGATAACATCTTATTGACTCTTGAGACGCATTCTAGTGGACATGTGCATATTGAACTTCTCCGTTTATGGAAACAATTTCAAGATGAGCGTCATAGTCTTGGGAATCTGACTAAAAAAGACCCTGTTTGCCAATTTATAAGAAAATTGGATGGGAAGCATATCCTCGACTCATAGAAGGCGTTGAAGCCGTTTCTGGACGTAAAACCAGAGGAAAATTGTGAGCCACAATCACACTACTGTTTATAAGCATGTGTGTCATTATTTTTTTACTATTTATTCTGTTTACAGCTGTGACCCATAGTTTTGTCATGATAACATATTACCCCTATAAAATCTCTCATCTTTCTTTCTACTTTCGCAGAAAAAAAAAAAAAAAGGAAAGTAAAAACATGACTGGATCCTCTGCACAAACATTGAAAAATATTTGTGTATTTTGTGGGTCGAGTCCTGGAAAAAATGAAGTGTTTGTAGAAGCAGCGAATAATCTTGGAAAGATATTGGCTGAGAGAAAAATTCACTTGGTATATGGGGGAGGTAATATTGGGTTAATGGGATCTGTTTCAACATCTGCTCATCTTGGAGGTAGTCAAGTATTGGGTATTATTCCTATAACTTTAGCTGAAGGAAATATTATAGGTGTTACGATTGGGGAGGAATTAAAAGTTTCTTCTATGTATGAAAGAATCACTCAAATGATTGAAAATTCTGATGCTTTTATCGCACTACCAGGTGGTTTTGGTACATTAGAAGAAATTTTTCACACTGTTTCTTGGGCACAACTTAATATCCATAATAAACCCGTGGGCTTGTTGAATATCAATAATTATTATGACAGTTTGTTGACATTTCTTGATAAAGCTGTGGAACAGAATTTCATTTCAGAAAATTCACGACGGATGCTCATCTGTGCTTCGACTGCCGATCAATTAATTGATGATTTGGAAGCTTTTGTTCATAAGCCTGATCCGATGATAACAAAGATCAATTGGTCGCAATCAAGCAGTAAGAAAAGGAAGTTGGATCATTGATTCAAAAGTCGTGGATTGGTTTGCGTTTGTTTCAGTTTGTTATCTTCAATAAAGTTCCAGGTGATATCTCTTTCATTATGTACTCTTTATTAATAGCTATTTTGACATTAGGGACAATGTCATATTCTGATTGGGGGGAGAACACATATAAAAAAAAAAAAAAAACAAATTTAAAAAAAAAATTAAATATTATTTTAAAATAAAACCATGTTTATTGTTTGTACCTTAGTAATTTTTTGCAAAAATGTCATACATTACATATTTGAAAGATTTAAATTAGAACATGCATTAATCTATTTAAGAATGTTTAAATTTTATTTGAAAAAAGGTCATTTTTAATATTCTGATCAATATAAAAATATGATTTATGAAATCTTTTTGAGTAATTAACCATTGTGATAAAATTAGGTAGTAAAGTATATGGCCCAAGATATACCTTATAAGAGTGCCTAAAATTTTTGAACTCACACATATTTTGTGAGTGAGTGGAGAGGACTGAGAAAACAGCTTTCGAGCCTTTATTGATCATGAGAGAGACTATCTATTGTTTAGATCTTGAGTTCTTATTTTGAAAAAAAAAATATATATTTCCTGAAAAAAAAAAGAAAAAAAAAAGAAAAATACAAAAAGAAAGATGTTGAAGATCTATGTAATTTTTAAGTTATATGCTGCGACCCATTTTTCTCTCATAAGAATAAAAAAATAAAAAAAAAATAAAAAAAGAAAGAGAGAAATACATTGTACAAATTAAATAAATATGTGGTCAAAAAGCATAAACTTAGTCTGATTCCATGATGTAAAAAAAAAAAAAAATCAGGAAAAAAAAATATAATAAGAACAACTGGATTTTAAATCAATTGATTTTCTATCTTTTGATTAGTTTGGCTCGTTTGTCTGTCTGCATTCTGTAAACCATTTTTCTGAGCATTTATCTGTATTCCAACTCCATGAGAGAAATCGTTGCCATAAATTGAAACATTTATTAACCTGTGAGGATATGGAGTTGAGACTCTTACTAGGAATTTCTGAAGGCCGTGTACATTTAACTACCTAAAATAAGCTTTGAATTAATCATCTCAAATTATTTCATAAATTATAATTATGATGATCTTGATATAACTTTGACAGTTTTCAAATTTTATTTAAACACTTAGATAGTTCTGATTACATTTCTATTTAAATTAATCAATATGTTTTGTATTGCTATTAACGCTTAAATTGCTAGGGACTAGCAATAAGCTGGTTGGGAGGTGTGATAAACATAAAAATTGTACATTAATTAAATGTTTTATAATATAAATATATAGTTTTTGTTTTATTAAATTTTTATGTTTATATGTTTTATAATAAATTGAATAAAATATAAGTTGTTGTGTAATTATAAGTTTTTACTATTTTTACAGGTTCGATAAAACAAGAATAACCTTGGCGTTGCAAATGGGATTAAGATGATTCTTGGACCTGTAGAAAGTTGATGTTAATATCTACAATATTGGTGGCAAGCATGAGATAAAAATCCTCTCACAATTGGGATCAAATTAAGCAACAATTAAAGTTACCGAAGGAGTGGCAGTTTTACCATGCTCTAGTATTTTGACCATATCTCTCAAACTACTTGGTCAAATATTCTGAAAAAAATACCACAACTAGACAACTCAATTATCCACATGTTTCATTTTATGTGAAGAAGAAAATTCGGAGAAGATGCTTGTCAAAAGTGATGTGCAATATAATATTAATTTCTTGGAACACCAATGAAGACTTATGTGTAAAAAATAATATTTTATTTGTGGTTGTCTCCCCAAATTTGGCTATAAATAGGGGTGCATTGTAATGTATTGAGATACCCCTCATTCTATGAACAAATCTTTGAGTTCATAATATTTCTCTCTATATTTTTCTTTTATTTCTTCATTTAAATATAATTAGCATGTTAATTTCATATTCAAAGTTTTACACTTTGAATAATGAATAGCTAACTTCCTAAAGTTGAGATGATAAGGTGAAGCTCTTGGCATGATAATAAGGTTATTATAAGGTAAGAATCTATGTTTTATATTATTTAATCATTATTTATTGTTTATGTTATATTTATTTCTTTAAGCATTTTTATACCCTACTTATAAGTGGGAGTTTTGATTTATTGTTGCTATATGTTACACTAAATTCTTGGAACCATTTAAATGTTAGTTTGGTATTACCAACCATTTAAAATGGATGCCTTGAGTTATTATATATAAATATATTATAATATTAAATTCTTGGAACCATTTAAATGTTAGTTTGGTTTTACCAACCATTTAACTTGGATTCCTTGATTTATTATATATGAATATATTATAGTATTAATTTATTGGTACCATTTAAATGTTTGTTTGGTTTTACCAACCATTTAAAGTGGGAACCTTGATTTAGTGTTTACAAATATATATAGCACAATAAATACTTGACCACATTTATAAGTTTTGGTATATATTATGTACTTATAAGATTATAATTTATAACATAATATAAATATGATTATTTAATATATTGGAACCATTTTATTAAGTGGATTTCAATATTGTTCGTTAATGTTAACTTTATTAAAATACCAAGAGTGGATCCTTTAATCTCAACTACTTAAATTTAAATTTGAACAATTAAAATTTACCCATTAAAGATTCAATTAAAATTAAAAAGAAACAAAAACAAAAACAAAAAGACATTGTAGTGGACTTGTAATTACCTTAGCTTCCCTGTGGATACGATATTCGGACTCACCGAATTATACTACTTGTGGACAACCTGCTCTTGGGAGTGCAACAATCAAAGTCGCAACAGCCCACTGCAAACTCTAAGTCCCTTCGCCTTTTGTCCGTATAACTCTTCTCTCGGCTTTGTGCAGTCTTCATTCTATCACGAATTTTGACTACAAGCTCAGCTGTCTCTTCAATCACATCTGGACCAATATCCCTTCTTTCCTCAACCTCGTCCCAATGAATAGGAGATCTACACTTCCTTCCATAGAGTGCCTCAAAAGGAGCCATCCCAATTGATGATTGGAAACTGTTATTGTAGGTGAACTCCACTAGAGGTAACTTTGGTTCCCAACTGCCTTGGAAATCAATAACACATGCTCGCAGTAGATCCTCCAAAATCTTTATAACTCTCTCTGACTGGCCATCGGTCTGAGGATGGAATGCTGTACTGAATAGTAACTTGGTCCCCATCGCTGCATGCAGACTCTTCCAAAAAGATGACGTGAACCTCGGATCTCTATAAGAAACAATGGATACAGGAATCCCATGCAGCCGAACTATCTCTCGAATATACAAGTCGGCATACTGAACCATGGTGAATGTCGTCTTAATAGGTAGAAAATGCGCTGATTTCGTAAGACGATCAACTATCACCCAAATGGCATTAAATCCCTTAACAGTCTTAGGCAATCCTACAACAAAGTCCATGGTGATATTTTCCCATTTCCACTCGGGAATAGGGAGTTGCTTCAATTTTCTCGCTGGCCTCTGATGCTCTGCTTTGACTTGCTGACAAGTCAAACACTCGGATACATACCTCAAGATGTCTCTCTTCATGTCTGGCCACCAATACAACAACTGCAAGTCCCTATACATCTTTGTACTGCCCGGATGAATGGAATAAGGTGTGTCATGGGCTTCCTTCATAATGAGATGTCTCAAAGAATCGTCACTAGGAACCCATAGACGGTCTCGATAACGGACTAATCCGTCCCCCACTAAGTACAAATTCCGGCCCTTGGCTTCATCTCTAGATCTCCACTTTTGCAACTGCTCATCAGTGGACTGTCCATCACGGATTTTATCTCTCAATATCGACTGGACTGATAATGTGGCAAGATTAGGGGCCTCGCCCCTAGCATACACTGCAAGCTCAAACCGCTGTATCTCGGACTGCAACGGTCTTTGGAGCGATAACTGAGTGATAACTGCTGCTTTTCTGCTCAATGCATCTGCCACTACATTAGCTTTTCCCGGATGGTAGCTAATGTCACAATCATAGTCCTTTACCAATTCGAGCCATCTGCGCTGTCTTATATTCAACTCCTTTTGGGTGAAGAAGTATTTCAAACTTTTATGATCGGTGAATATCTTGCACTTCTCCCCATAAAGGTAGTGTCTCCAAATTTTCAGTGCAAAGACTACTGCTGCAAGCTCAAGATCATGAGTAGGGTAGTTATTTTCATGAATTTTCAACTGTCTTGACGCATAGGCGATAACTCGGTCGTTTTGCATAAGAACTGCGCCCAAACCAAGCTTAGAAACGTCGGTATAAAGAACATAATCCCCTTGCCCTTATGGCATAGACAGCACTGGCGCTGATATCAAGGCTTGCTTCAATTTGTCAAAACTGTCTTGGCACTCGGGTCCCCAAATAGATTTTGCATTTTTCTTTGTCAAGGCGGTCATGGTTACCGTTATAGATGAGAACCCCTGAATAAACTTGCGACAATAGCCAGCTAGTCCCAAGAAACTACGAATCTCGGTGACGCTCTTTGGTACTGGCCACTCTCTCATTGCTTCCACTTTACTTGGATCGACCTCCACTCCACTACTAGAGATAATGTGGCCTAAAAACGCCACTCTATGAAGCCAAAACTCGCACTTACTGAATTTTGCATAAAGCTTTCTGTCTTGCAGTACTTGCAGTGCGGTAATCAAATGACGGCTATGCTCCTCTCTGCTCTTGGAATAGATCAAAATGTCATCAATGAAGAAAATAATAAACTGATCTAGATACGGCTGAAAGACGCGATTCATGAGATCCATGAAGATCACTGGCGCATTGGTCAACCCGAATGGCATGACCATAAACTCATAGTGCCCATATCTTGTACGAAATGCTGTCTTGTGAACATCAGACTCCTTAACTTTCAATTGATGGTATCCCGATCGCAGAACAATTTTAGAAAATATCGAAGCTCCTTGCAACTGGTCAAATAAATCCTCAATTCTTGGCAGTGGATACTTATTTTTGATAGTGACCCTATTGAGCTCCCGATAATCGATGCAAAGACGCATGCTACCATCTTTCTTTTTCAAAAATAGTATCGGAGCGCCCATGGAGAGTAAATAGGGCGAATGGAACCCTTGTCTAGCAGTTCTTGAATTTGATCTTTCAATTCTTTCATTTCAGCGGGTGCTAGACGATAAGGTGCTTTAGATATAGGAACAGTGCCCGGCATGAGATCAATAGAGAACTCCACCTCACGATCCGGTGGAATGCCAGAAACGTCTTCGGGAAAGACGCTAGGAAAATCTCTCACAACATCAACATCCTCTAACTTCTAGCTGATGGATTCATGTGTAGTAGTGACACATGCTAGATACGCCTGGCATCCATGATTAATAAGCTTCCTCGCACATAGACAAGAGATAATGTGCGGCATTTGCTTGTTTCTCGCCGCCTCGAAAACAAAAGATTTGCCACTGGGTGGCCTGATAGATACTGATCGCTGACGGAAATCAATCGAAGCTCCATTCGCTGATAGCCAATCCATCCCAAGTATAATATCGAATTCGGGCATAGGAAGCACAATAAGATCTGCCCGAACAACATCTTTGAATAAACGAAGCTCCAGATTCTTAACAATCTTAGATGTGATCATCTGATCACCGGAAGGAATCGAAACTTTGAAACCCAAACCCATATCTTGAGGAGTAATATTCAGTCTTTTGATGAAGGTTTCTGATATGAAGGAATTTGTAGCTCCTGAATCTAGCAAAGCATAGGTAGCTACTCCTAGAATGATGATCCTCCCTACGGTGAACATGTCTTTTAAATCTTTTCGTGTTGAAACTTAAGGATTTACTATCATTAATTCCCAAGGTTGGATGGAGATTTCGTGTTGAACTTAAACATTTCTAGGAAGAATTTCACTTTAGTCCCTCAACTTTTGAAATTTGCAATATTGACCCCAAAATTTTGAATTATTGCAATTAAGTCCATGAATTATTCGAAATTGTGATTTATCCCTTGATGTTTTGGGAATTGCATTTTGATCCTTAATAATTCAGAAATTTGCACTTAGGTCCCTTAATTTCGAATATTTACATTCAAGTCCTTTAAATTTTCGAAAATTACATAATGACCCCCTAATAAATTCGAAACCCCCTTTATGATTTTCTTTAATTTTGGCCCCAAAACTTTTTATTTGGAATCATAACATCCTTCACATAAAATAAGGCACAAAAATTCGAATCATTTTTCTATGGTTTCTAAAATCATCGCTTAAGTCCAACTAAGTAGAACATGCAACCTAATTTATTCTAGGTTGAAACTTAATCACAATTCAATTCTAATAACCAACTTAACATTTCATGCAGAAATAAGCAATATAAAAATGTTAAATTCCTAGGTTACCCGTGATGAGTGTAGTGTATGTCTCTCCTTCAGCTTCCTCGGCGTTCATAACATAAGCTCGGGCCGTAGTAGCTGCTTTCCTCTTTGGGCAGTCATTGGCTATGTGTCCCTCCTCCTTGCAGTAGAAACATTTATAAGATCCCCATTCGCATTTTCCAAGATGAGTACGGTTGCACTGTTTGCAAGGTTGCCTCTCAGCAGGCTTTGGTGCTCCCGGATTCTGTGGCTTTGGTGGCACTGGCTTCTTGACTTGACCTTGGGGCTTTTGAGGCCCTTGAGGTCTAGGAGGTCCCGTATATGGCTTCTTATTCGGCTGATTGTTATTCTGATAGTGCTGCCTCTTGCGCTGAATCTCAAACTCAATGTCCTTCAAGGACTGCTCAGCCTGATATGCATAAGTAACTGCCATAGAATAATTCTCCGGACGCATCATCATAACTTTATCCCGAATGGTAGGTCGTAGGCCATCCATAAAGTGTCTCAGCTTTTCTTCAGCATCCCCGGCAATAAGGGGCACAAAATGGCAACCCCTATCGTACTTCTTTACAAATTCAGCAACAGTGACATATCACTGGCGGAGAGCCATGAATTCCTTCTTTATTCGGCTCCTAGCATCCGGAGTGAAATATTTCTCATAGAACTTCGTCTTGAACTGTGCCCAAGTGAGCGTGGCAAGGTCAACACCATGCTCGGCTCCTTCCCACCATAAAGAAGCGTCATCTCTAAACAGATAGGTGGTACATCTCACTCGGTCCGCATCTCCCATATCAAGATAGCAAAAATGTACCTCAAGTGAACGGATCCAACCCTCTGCAGCAAAAGGATCGGTAGTGCCAGAAAATTCCTTTGGCCCTAGCCTCCAGAACTGCTCATAGATATCCTGCTGTGGCCTAGGTGGCTGCTGTAGCTGCTGCTGCTGCATCTGCTGTAACTGCAGCTGTAACTGCTGCTCGAAAAGACGAGCCATGCCCTCTAATGCACGAGTAGCAGGATCCCCAGGTGGGGGTGGTGGTGGTGGTACATTTCTTTGACTATTCCCTCGGCGATTAACACTGTTCTCTGCCTGATTCTCGATAACGGGTATGCGTCTAGGAGGCATTTTATCTGAATGTTTTCCAAATTCTAACGCGTAACCAAGATGCATTTAAATCTAAGTTCTCTAATCATGTGACAAATCCTAACTCAATTAGCAATTTAAGCATGCATAGCAAAAATACTCAAAAGCTAATAAACATGTAACATAACCATGATATCCATAACGTCATGTAGGTAATAACACACTGAATCACATAAAGCTTAAAAAAAACTTACAATGGAGGCTTGACGACTGATCTTCCCGGCGCTGATGGTGGCACAACCCTTTACAGGACCTTTGCTCTGATACCAACTGAAACGTCCTGATCTTTTTATTGCTTTTAAAAGTACTAGAAATTTTTTTTTTAAAACAATTCGGCCAACTCATAGAACACATGAAAATATTTTTATAAAATATTTTACCCTTTTAAACTAAAATACCAACCATCTAGCATTTTAAAAATCAAGGGCAATAGTCATAAAAATAAAATCGTCTACTGTTTTACAAAACTTATAAGCAATAATTTGAAAAGTATAGCCCATACTAAACTCTCAAAAATCCCTCAAAAGCATAAATAAATAGTCTTAAAATCTTTAAATGAAATCATAAAGCGTAATGCGGAAAATGTAGCGCTGGTCCTCGAGTTGTGTGCGCCATCAGTCCAGTAGTATCACTCATCAAGACCTCCCTCAGAACCACCTGCATCCATCACACCTAGTGAGTCTAAAGACTCAACACACCATAATCTTTATAACGAGTAATACATAATACAGTCAACTTATAACGGTGAAAAATACTTTTAAGTAAAAATAACATTTCATGTATGCATAAACTTTAACATTTCCTCAACATGACATAAAATCCTTTAACATGATCATAAACATTTTTCCTTTTCCTTTAACCTTTGTTGAATTCAGATCGTTAATTGTGACTTTCCTCAACATGACATGACATGACGATGGATCCATCTACATAAAACCACAGTACTGGGCGGCGGGGATATCAGCGACACTCTCACCGGTCAACTGAGCCTTGGCTAACATGATTGAATAGAAATACGAACGTCGGGGCTCCCTTTGGGCTTCTCCCTCACGACATTCTCATTTTTACCTCAAACCTCATAACCTCATGTTCGTAATAATGGAAACACGATCGTCAGGCTCCCACTGGGACCATCACCCTCACGACATCGCCATTATTAACGAACTAGTCACAATCACTTCACTTCCTTCAACGTATTTCATTCACATCACTTTATAAAAATCATGCATAACCTTTTTCATTTTGAAACCAAGCATGCAACATGTATTTTAAATGTCTTCTTAAAAATCGTAAAAATCCTTTAAACATTTAAAAATCATAATTAAATCATGAGAAATTCTTAAACATTCCAAAATAATCATAATATCATAAAAACAGCATTTAGGGCACTGCCATGACCTTTACTAATTTCCCGGTGCAAAAAGACCGTTTTACCCCTGGGTTCGACATTTTACGTTTTCGACTTTTTCTTGATTTCATGACTCTAAATGTCCCAAATAATTATTTAAGCTTACGTGAATTTTTTCATAATTTTATTTGGCTTAAATGTTAGACTTTTTCAATTATCTTTTCTTAATTGTTTTAACGGTGTTTTAATCTCGAAAAATACCAAACTTTAATATAAAATTCCTAAATTCTAAATTTAGTCTTTTTATATTATTTTAGCCCTTACGGACCATGACTCGACCCCCGTGAGCCGTTTTCCATTTTTTTCTTCTTTTTAAAACCCTAAATGACACCTAAACTTCGACCCCGAGCCAACTTTTGATTTTCGCGAGTTACCCCCAAACCAAGTCGAGCCAAAACGTGCCCAACATCCCATAGTACCCTACTGGACTCTATGTTTGCCAAGAAACCTATCTAAGCTTCAAGGATCTTGTGGCTCCAGCCAACGCCCCAACCCTTGGACCCAACCCATGTGCGCTTACTTAGGACCCTAGGGACTCCTTCTAACACAGCCCATGACCCCCGAACCAAGCCCTTCACCTCCTGGACACCTATCCTCTCCCACACTCATGTAGTGCGTTTCTCGAGTGGGAGTCCTAGCATGGCTAGGACTCCTTCCCCAGCCCTTATCGTGAGTCCTAGCATGGCTAAGACTCTCGCCCTGACCCATGACAGGCCCTGACCAAGCCTTGGCTCAATCCAAAACCCTGGTCGACCCCTCCCTCGTGAACATACGCTTGCGATCATGCATAGAATTTGCACCAGCAAGTTTCCCTCGATTTTGTAGTGTTTAGGGTGTGGTTCTAGGAGTCTAACTCATGTCAAAACTTGGCTTGATCATCTCCTAATCATGGCAGCCCTTTGAAGCACATAAAAACATGATTTAGGAATCAAAAACTTTGCTTAACAATTCATATGATGATTAAAAACAAAAATACATAAAAGTAACACTTGTTTTCATGTTTTTCATGCATAAAAGAATACTATGATGTAACGGATGAGAAAAGGAGATTAAGGCGTGTCTTTGCGTAGATTACGCTCGAATATCTGTTGATGACGAAGAACGGGAGACGCCTTGGCTAACTTTATTCTTGATCCTCTCGATTTTTTCCTTGGCTGTGATGTGTAAGTGTGCTGCCGTGTGTTATTTTAGAGGGTGGAGAGTTTTCGGAATAAAATATAGGGTGGCCGATGGTTAGAGTGCAAAGTAGACTAGGTTTTGCAAATTTTTTACACTTTAAATACTAATTAATTTACTAAGTAGGCTTTAGGCCTATTAAGCCACAAAATTCAAGCCCATTAGCTTTAATTAGGATTAATAAAATTTTAACCAAAGTTTTGATTAATTAAGCATGTGAATTTATTAGCCGGGTTGCCGAAAAGTTCGTATTTTAGTTGAAAAATCAACACCGATAAAATTCGTGTCCCGGCGTATAAAATCACCTCAAAACCCCTTTTATTTTCAAAAGATACTAAAAAGCATCGACCTTCTTTTAAACAATTAAAAATAATTATTTAATAAAAATATTTTACATCTTCTTCAGCCCTCGGTCTCCGTTCCTCAGTCGTCACTTGAATATCCCTAAAATACCATTTTATGCATGATGACAATAAAATCATATTTAACAAATAAACATGTATGTCACATAATTAATTAGCAATTAAAAAAAATTAATTACTCATTTTCCCTAATTTCTTAGATTCACATGCAGTTGGATTACGTCATCTAATTTTGGACCTTACATTCAATCTAGTCAGATCAACCATCAAGACCTTCATTAACATTATTATCATAATCATCTGCTTCAATCAAACCTAGTGAGTCTAAAGACTTAACACACCATAATCTTGATAACATAATACGTATACAGGTCACATACAACAGTCAAAATACTTGTACTTAAAATATCGTTTTCATGAAGATACATAAACTTTAAACATGAACATTTTCGTAAACATTTTCATGATGCATAAACTTTGAATAAAAAAATTTTCATTATGATGCATCATCTTTAAACATAAATATTTTCATAAATTTTTCAAAAACATTTTCGTAAAAATTTTCATAAACTTTTTCATAAACGTATTCATATCATCATAAATATATTCATATTCATATTTGTATCCATATCCATATTCGTATTCATATCGACATATCCATATTCATTGAAACGTCTGCTATTCGTTCTCTTAAAAAAATACTAGAATTTTTTTTTCAAACATCACTTAGCATTCGGCCAAACTATAAAATATTTTTGACATCATTTTAAAATAAATCAACCAATTATAATTTGAAAACCAAAGGAAATAGTTTATCATAAAATTATCTAACGTTTTACTAAACCTAAAAATAACACTTGAAAAGTATAGTGCATACTATAACCTTTCAAAAATAACTCATAAATAAATCGTCGTAAAAATATATTTAACATCACTTAGAATCATAAATCATATCTAGTGCGAAAAACTAGCATAGGTCCTCGGGTTATGTGCACCTTCAGTCCAGTCAGATCAACCATCAAGACCTCCATTGACATTATTATCATAATCACCTGTATCAATCACACCTAGTGAGTGTAAAGACTCAACACATCATAATCTTGATAACAAGTAATACATATACATATCACATGCACCGTAAAAATACTTGTACTTAAAATATCATTTTCGTGAAGATGCATAAAGTTTAAGTACGATAATTTTCATAAACATTTTCGTGATGCATAAACTTTAAATAAAAATATTTTCATAATGATGCATCAACTTTAAACATAAACATTTCATAAAAATTTTTCATAAACCTTTTCATATCATCATAAACATATTCATATGAACGTGCATAACTTAAACCTCAACATTTTCCTTTTCCTCATTCATAACATGTATCCTCTCATTATGATCATAAACATTTTTCCTTTTTATTGGATTCAGATCGTTAATTGTGACTTTCCTCATCCTCATAAAGTATGTGGATCCATCTACATGTAACCACAGTACTAGGCCACGGGGACACCAGCAACACTCTCACGGGTCAACTGGGCCCTGTCTTATCCTCATCGAATGGAAGTACGATCGTCGAGGCTCCCTCGGGGCCTTCTCCCATAAACGAGCTCCCTCTAGAGCCTTTTCCCCTTACGACATCCCCATTCTTATCCTCATATCCTCATATTCTCAATAGTCACAATTACTTCACCTCCTCCAATTTTCACATTTTCATCACTTTACAAAAATCATATATTTAATATAATTTTCCTTTTAAAAACAAGCATGCCATATATCTATTAACGTTATCGTTCCTCATAAAAATCCATAAAATTTTTAACAGAAAGCTTTTAACATATAAAAATCCATAAATCTTGTAAATAAAAATTTCAACATCATAAACATTTAAAATAACATTTTGACATATTAAATTATAAACATTTAAAATAAACATTTTGATATAAAAATCCATAAACATTTTAAAATGAACATTTTAGCATATTAAATCATAATCACATCCATAAACATTTAAAATAATCATATTAGCATACAAAACAGCATTCAGAGCACTGCCATGACGTTTACTAATTTCTACGTGTAAAATGATCGTTTTACCCCTAAACGTAAAACTTCATGTTTTTGACTTTTTCTTAATTTCATTGACTCTAACATATCCCAAATAATTATTTAAGCTTACATGAATTTTCTGGTATTTTTATTTAGCATAAATCGAGGCCTTTTAATTTAATCTTTAATTGTGACGTATTGATGCGTTTTAATCACGAATTAAATCAAACCTTAATATAAAATCCCCAACTTTAAAAATTAGAATTTTAATAATTATTTGAGCCCAAATATAATTTGAGCTCAAATATAATTTTTCATAATTTTATTAAGCCTAAATCTACGCTTTCAATTAATTCTTTAATTAACGTTTGGTGCGGCGATTAAATCTCGGATAAATCCAAAACTCGTTATTTTGATCCCAAATTTTAAACATAACATATTTATTATTTATTCTAACATTCCAAATCATGAGCCACACCCGTGGACCAATGGATTCAATTTTTCTTCTTTAATTTTCGTTTTTGACACATTACCGAACACACCGAGCCATCTCCCAAAATACTCGAGCCATGGTCGAGCCAAACCCGAGCCAACCCACCTAGTAACCCTCCTGACAAAGCCCAGCCCCTAGAACCTAGCTCGCTCAAACTTACCTTGAACCGAACCCAAAATCTGTATGTGGTTTGCGTGTGTATCCTAGCAATAGTAGGATTCCTAACCCAACTAGGACATTCCAGCCCTTAACCACTTGATCCATCATGACGCTAACCTTCCCTACCACGCCCAGACCCAGTCCAGACCATCCCAATGCCTAGAACCCAACAGCGAAGCTCCTGACTTCAGCAGCACAGCCTGCGCAACTTCCTTGCTCACTCACGACTTTCATCTCCTCTCGAGCTAACAGCCACCCAAGCTGCACTCGCCCTTGCCCAGCCCTCATAGGACCCTAATGACTCGTCCTGACCTAGCCCAAGACCCCCAAGCCGAGCCATCACTTCCCGCCCATCTATTGAACCATGCGCTTCTTCCCCTTGAAACTCACGGGTTGGCTAAGACTCCTTCCCAGCCCTGGTGCTTGAGTCCTAGCGTGGCTAGGACTCTTCCCTTGACCCAAGCAGGACCCTAGCTTAGCCTTGGTCCAGCCAAACCGAGCCATGCATCACCTTTCCCCTTAACGAGCCCCCAAGACACAATCACATAATTGGGTTCCTAGCTTCTGATATTCACGTTTGCAGCTTGTTGGGGGTGATTTGGGATTCTCTAAAACATGTAAAACATCCCTTAACTCTATCCTAATCATGCCAGCCCATTTAGATCATAATAAACATGATTTTGGGAGAAAATACAAGCTTTAAAATTGACATGTGCCACAAAAGCGAAATTGTTTCATGATGCACTTGTTTTTCATGCAAAAACTCAATTAAATAAAATATTATGGTCTAATAGATGTTTGAAGGAAAGAATATGGCGTGCCTTTGCGTTTTTTACGCACGAATTTATGTTGATGATTGAAGAACGACGGCACGAAGATGCAGGCTCGATGAATCCTCGAAAACCTTGAAGAATTTTTCTCTAAATTATGATGTGTGTGCCGTGTGTTTACTTGGAGGACAAAGGAGTTTCAAAAACTTTGGAGAGTGGGGCGTGAGTTTGCATGTGAATTGTGGGGGTATTTTTGCACTTTAAATAGTAAAATAAAACACTAACAAAGCTTAGGTCCATTAGGAAAGTTAAGGTCCAAATAGCCCATTAGTGCTTGATTAAAATATTTTTAAGATTTAAAAATAATTTTGCTTAAATAAGTTTGTGAATTTATTAGTCGGGTTGCCAAAATGTTTGTATTTTTGTTGAAAAACCAACACCAATAAAATTTATGTCCCGGCGTATAAAATCATCTCAAAATCCCATATTTTGAAAAAAAAGAAAAGTATCACTCATATTTTAAATAATTAAAACAAATATTTAATAAAAACATTTTCTATTTTTCAGCTCTCGGTTTCCGTTCCTCGATCGCACTCGAATTAAC